>NC_089785.1:9046887-9109387 GCF_040412425.1 Macrobrachium rosenbergii | reverse complement strand
AGAGCCGAGATTTCAAGGAAACAACAATATCAAGGATCATTTTAGAAACATTCGGTGAAGACCTGAGGCTGGGGATTTCCTGATAAAGGTTTGTTTTCACAATTCTCTTGCTGATATTGTTTTTATTTTATGCACATTTATTAAAATTCAGTATATTGAAATGGTCACTTACTGAGAATGAAGTTATGGTCACATTTAAGTCGAAACATTATTTATTAGTCGATTAAAAATATACATTTGATTTTGCACAAACATGCTGATCAAATATTCTAATATAGATAACGTAAAAAAAACATATAAATAATCAAGGAATGGGAAGAAAACCTCTATGAACATTTTAAAATTTATAAAGGTTTTTAATTAAATTGAACATCAAAATTGTTGAAAAAAAAAGCGCGTGTTGAAATGATCTTTTTGATTAAATTGTTACAGGTTTTATTGGTATAAAATTTTTGTACAATCCAAAAACTTTTACTAAATGCATGTGTGTTTGGATTTTACAAGGAATAAAACACATCTTGCCTAAAAAACTAATAATCGTTCATATGAATTTCAATGCTAACAAACTTTAAACACTTCCCTATGCAATGTGGAGGATAAGTAAAAGGGGTTAATGTGGATTTGCTAATGCTTGTGAAAGTGGCGATTGAAGGTAAAAGCAAAATTTTACAAATGCATTATATATAGAGGAGATGTGAGGTGGGGTTTTGATTGAAAAAGTAAGAGAGGTAACAGAACGATTGATCAGTGAAGAGCGGCGTAGGTTTATTACACAAGAAAGCATATACGAATCAAGCATTTCTATGAAACACTTGTGTGAGAAGTTTGAGATTACAGGAAGGATCTCTAGATGGCATAACCAAATATAGAGGCAACTAGGATAGGACTTATAAAGGATATATCGAATAAATGGTTGATTTTTTTTAAGGCAAATAAAGTAGATGTAATTAAATTGAAATGTGTTTATAGTATATAGAATGGAGACTTTTGATTCCGTAATTCAAGGATGAACGTGTTAGCCTATGTAGATGGTCGAATGTCGCCATTTTCCGTCTTTACTGCTAGGAAATTCCACAAGTTTTGTTTTTCCTAGAGTAATTTCATTTCTTGAGATTACTTCGTAATAATCTTACGTTGAAGGAAGAGTCTTATAGTTTCTATTTATAGAGAGAGAGAGAGAGGGAGAGAGACTTTTGAAGTATCAGAACACTAAGCCATTTCTCGCTTTGATGACGTCAAATCAAATTCTCAGGAGTCAAATTAGAGGTTAAGCCCTGATGAATGGCCACTTTCTGTCGCATGTCATAATTAAGTAGGAAACTTGTTGTTTTGACATCGTGTTCCATTTCATGATTCTTAGGATCATTTGTTAGTGAGAGAAGTTTCACTGGATTCTGAGCAGCTGACTCAGCCGGTGGAGGATTGATCTAAATATAACTTGAATATTGCCAATAATAACATATATATCTCATACATTCGTAAGTCGCCGGAATGGTTAAAAAACCACAGTAATGTAAATGTAAATTTAAGAATATATATTTTGTAAATACATGTTTGCATTACATTATTGTGGAGTTTTTAACTAATATTAGCTATATCTCGAAGTTTATAGAAAGGTCATAGCATTTTTTCACTCTAAATTGACACAATTTAAAACTAGCATGCCATATGAGTAAGGCTGGTATTTTCTTGTGGTTATTCAATAGAATAAGTGACTGCCCATATAGGTGAATATTGTAGCAAAATTGGGTAAGGTATTGTAACTTACTCGAGGTATTAAAAGAACGGTGGCTACAAAACCCTTCTGGTGAATTGCAGTTAATGTTTCTGAACGATACCCGATCCCGGGTCGAAGAAGTAAATACCAGTATCCCTAATGAATGTTGTTTCCTCATCAGTCAGTGACCTTTCGCTGCAATTACAGCGTAGAAAAAAATACGTTGGTTACTTAGCACTCACAATTCACAAACAGACTGAATACAAGACGTCATCTTTCTGGTAGTTGTAACCAGTGCCTCATACCATTACCCATTTATCCATCATGAGCCAAGGTTTACTCTCCACTTACGGTCGTTAAATTGTTTTCAACCTGTTTGTGATATGTATGCGGTAAATTCCCGACGTATGTTTATGACATGTTCTACTGAAGTGTGGACGCACCCTCGTGTAATAGTTTTGTGTTAAGGAACAATGTTTCGGTAACTGGAACGATGTGCTCGAAACATTTTTGGAACATTTGTGGCGTTCTATAGCCGGGACACCGTCACCATTGGGTGAGCGATAGTGTGGAACATGTTCCATACTCTTGGCCCTTTATTTATGACCTTAAAGCAGGATAGGAAGGTCACAGAGCAAACCTGTGCATACAGTACTGTGATGACTATCATTTAACCATCAATAACAAATGTCCATTAACAGATTTATTGATATTATATATAATTCAGTCAAATTAAAGTAAAACAGAGATTGGCATATTTTCGTTTGTGCATTTATTGTTTTTTAATACACTTTAGTGTTCGCTGCAAGAAGTACTGTGAGATGCTTAACAGTGATTAGCAACTTCAGTTTCGACCAGGACTTTTTATCTTGAGATTTTGTATATAAAGTAGCCACGTCATCATGTCTATAAAAAGGAGACTCGATACTTTGACCGCAACTGGATCATAACCTCAAAAACCAGTGTGGGCCGTGTTTGTTCCATAAAGATTCTGTCACAATTCTCGCGCGACATTGATATGGATTTACTCCCACATAGAGTTATGTTTGTTATTAAACAGCTGTTTTCTTATACTCGTAAAAGTTGGGATCGAAGTATAGCTACGACACAAATATGAATTTTTTTATTAATATTGAAATAGGATGATGCACTCTGTAGCTGTTCGTTAACTTTTCCGATAATGAGGATGAGTGAAAAATAAATTTAGGGAATGATTCAGTCATCTTTGAAGATGACGTTGAAAGACTTAGAAGACTGTAAGGAGACTGCACACCCAGGATGGTTATTGGGAAAGAGTGCGGGTACTGGCGTTCTGCCTAGTTTGGCATTAATTGCAATGTTGCTGTGTTGCATACAAACTGCAATGTTGTTATCCTATTCGTGACTGGCGACGCAAAACACTCCATTCCATTGGAAAAAATACTCATTTAAAATATTTTACTGATATTACTGAAGAACAGCAGTGAAATAGGAAGGTTTTACGAGGTAATTTTTATACTTATTCAAAAATAAACTATAAACCAATATGTAAAATCCTGAAAGAATAGTTACGAACCTTCCACCAATACAAAGTCCCACCTCATACTCGTAGAGCTGCTGCTGACTCCCATCAAGAGAAACTTTATCCAAAGTTAATGATTTTTGAAAACCGCCATTATTTTTTAGTCTGTTTCTCTCCCTAGGCAAATGACGTAAAATTCAGCTGTTACATCGTATGCCCTCAGTTTTGGAGCCATTGTACGATATGCAATGGTAATTGACTGAAAATTGTCCTGGGTGGAACTTTTCAATGGGACAAATGACTTAACCGCAGGGAATTATATAGGTTATGTGTTGAATCTGAAGTATGGAGTACCTGTATGTGCTTCTACGAATTTAGTGTACCATGGAACGTTACCTGGATGTATTCTGATGAATCCGTTTAAGATGTAAAATAAATATTTTAAAGGCAGGATGGTAGAGAAACAATATCTAGCCCGCAAAAAAAATGAATTGATAGCGAAGTGAAGTTTGTCTTAAAAACAATAATAAATACGAATCATGAAGCTTTTGCACATCAAGCTCAACACGAAGAACGGAAGGTTGAGTTTTGACAATAATTTAATAATAAACATCACACGTGTTGAAACACATATATATACCCAAGGATGTGTGCTTTTGTACGGTGCAATATGCGATGATAACTTTGTAAAAAAATGACATTACTCTTGTACAAGTGTCGGATGAATAATGCTCGTTTATGTTATTTAGTCGGGAATCTAAATTTATACAAGAGCCAGACGTGTTTCTCATTAGAATATTTTCAAGTTATTACAACATGGTTTACAGATTAAAATAAGTAGATTAAATAATAGAACCTCATGTTAGTCAATCCTACTACAACATTCTCTTCTTTTTATTTTATGCATTTATTAATATGGATGTCATTCACGACTCCTGTTGATTCTAAATATGAGGACTTTAGTCGTTTCAACTCCAAGAAAAATATTGTGATGTTTAAATGGGACTGCGTGCCAGTAACGAGAGAACTTGTCACATTCTGCTTATTAGGTAAAATTGTTTATAAAACTAAAGAAAAATGTTAAATTACACGTTAGAACTTAAACACTACATTAAGATAGAGCCCCTTAAAATTTAGCAAGGAAGTGCGTATTGGCTACAAAGATGAAGTTCTGTATGAATTTTAAAAAGATAAATTGCTGTAACTAAACTAAGGAATGATAATCATCACAGAGAATAATTTACGCTAGTCTTAATTAATGAAAATACTATTAAATCCCATTTTTCTCAGAGACTGAAAGTGAATAGTATAATTATTCACATTACCACCCCGGCGACCTTAGTTTCCAGAAATGATGAATTGCCCAGTTGCAATAAAATCAGGCTTCATATAAACAACCAGCGCAGGTTCACATCGACACTCTCAATATGTTCGTCGGTCAGACCAACTGGATCTAACTTTGCCAGAACCTGGGCCATTAAGGACCAGCAGCAGCTCCCAAATAAAAGACTCTCTCTCTCTCTCTCTCTCTCTCTCTCTCTCTCTCTCTCTCTCTCTCTCTCTCTCTCTCTCTCTCTCACTGAAGAAAAAAGAAAAATAAGCTACTTATCCAAATAGGATTCGTGAGAGAGAGAAGAAGAAGAAGAGAAAGAGAGAGAGAGAGAGATCTATAGATGGTTTCAAGTTAGTGGATAAGACTTGTAGAAACGATAAAGTCCATGGAATAAGCTTTGGAAGGCAGTCCCAGGGGGCTCTTTAATAAAGCTAACATTTACTTATCCTATGAGGAAAAGGTTCAATCATCATCAATATAAAAGGGGAAAGTTTAGTTTCTCCAATATATTTCATTTCTCCAAATCTACCAGACTTTATAACTCGGTCATCTCTTATTGCAATTTTATCACACTATCCCTCTGAGCATGAATTGCTCACCTTTCGGGGGGAACCTTCATTAAGTTATAACCTGGCTATAATTTTTTTTTTGTCAATTCACTACAGTTCTATAATATAATCAGTGGTGCATATTCCTCTTTCTGTATCATGTTCTTTATATTTATTTATTTATTTACTGTCTTCTTCGGGAACCTTTTAACTATCTCTCTCTCATATATATATATATATATATATATATATATATATATATATATATATATATATATATATATATATATATATATATATATATATATATTAAATATGTATATATATATGAAAAAATATATAATATATAAACATGTATGTATATATACATATATAAATATATGTAAATATATATACTATATATTCATATATATATATATATATATATATATATATATATATATATATATATATATATATATATATATATATATATATATATATATTAAATACACACACACACATATATATATATATTATATTTATATATATAAATATATATAATATATATGTATATACACAGTATGTATATATATGTGTGTGTATACATAAATATTTATATGTATGTACGACTTATTTTCACAAGTATTTAGCAACAAATATCGTTTAATATCGAATTTACTATAACTCGGTAGTAACTTACATCCAAATGAAATTATAATTGATAATTGCGTCTGCCCGGGCCAGGATTGGAACCTGTGCATTTAATTTAGCTACAACAGTAAGCAGCCGAGTTTGACCACTCATCAACATGTATCCGGTTGACGTAGGTTCGAATCCTGACCTGAGCGGATGTTCTCGTCATTAATAATTTCCCTTGGGTGCAAGTTATTCCAAAGTATAGGGAGTTTGATATTAAATCATATGTAAGGCTGAATGTTACCTCGAAAAATTCACCTATAAGGTTCGTGTTATGTTTTAAATGCCCATCAGATACTAAGCCCGCCCATTTCCCCATTGTATTTGGAAAGAAATTTCTCAGCCTCCTCTCCTACTTTTTGAAGCAAATATTGGTGTATCATTGAAAGAAATTTTTACCTTTTTATCACAGTTCTCATTTCATATCTCTGACTTGAAATTATGTGTAATTAATGAAAGTCTTGGTGAAACAGCACATTTAATTCAGATAAAGTCTTTCGAAAAAATAAATACTAATTCAAAAAAATTCTTGGAAAGCACAGACAAAGTTCGGACGTTCATTCAAGTTGTCTGCAATAGCCTTTGAAAAGATAAAAAAAATCAGTTAAACTGATTTTTCAAGCATTAAATCACAGCCTTTATAATGTCATTATGACGAAGACAACTGGCGCAGTAAGGACGCTTGTGAGAGATAAGTTCTGATTACGTTAAATACTTTGTATCAGTAAATTTCAGCAGAGGTTGACCAGTCAATCTGACAATGAATACATCTCCTTTGGCGTTCATGAGTGCTTGCTTGTCTGCACGAATCATAAAGCTAAGTTTGACCATCGTCCGGTTAATCTGTGATTAAATCATTCATTTTTCCTTTTCATTCTCTTGATGGGATGTGTATTAATATCAGCTTCAGACATCACTGATCACTTCCTGACATGTCAACCTTAAGAAGAGACCTAATTCAGACTCTTTTCAGTTTTGGTATTGGGCCATGTTGAATCCTTCAGTCAATGATATTGAGGCATTATCCGTTTTAAATTATCCGCTATATATTTCAGAATTCCAGGAAGTAGTTTTAGGAATGAATTCACTTGGCTTTTGGTCAGTGAGCAAAACCTAGAAGCAAAGAAATGGACACCTGCGCGGAAGTTGTTTTGGTGGGTCCAGAAAAAGAATTCATGGAATTCCTTCATGGTGAATTCGTGATCACCGGCAAAAGAGAGAGAGAGAGAGAGAGAGAGAGAGAGAGAGAGAGAGAGAGAGAGAGAGAGAGAGATAATGATATGCACGGCATGTTCTCGTAATACTAACAAGTTTCGCTTTTTCTTCCCACTTTTAGGATAGCGAAATTCGATCGATGTGAGCGTTGAAGGAAGTTTTGTAATTCGTATTAACTTCCAAAAGTACAGATAATATATAGTTCATTTTCGCGATATGAAGATAAAACTATTCACTGTAACAGATTTCCTAATTTAATCTGTCCGATTATGTAGATACATTTCCACGAAGGAGTGTGCAACAACTGCATTAATACAGTTCCATTCTGGTTTGAAGTGAATGCAATCCCTGCTAGATTAGTGATATGAGGTTCTGAATTACATGCTATTAATTTCACTCAAAATTTTATTCAGAACGTATTATTATTTCATAAGGTATACGGATGCATACATGCATTTTATATAAACAAATAAATAAATAATTAAATTGATATATACAATATATATATATATATATATATATATATATATATATATATATATATATATATATGTGTGTGTGTGTGTTACAAGAAAACAGAATTAACACTTTTGAAAATTAATGCGTAATAATCTAACAATCTTTCTTCAGGAAAAAGGCGTATGAAGGTTCGCTCACATTAACACTTGCATCCTTTTTCTCCCCTCTCTCTCTCCTCTCTCTCTCTCTCACCGTGTATCGCCTCTCTCTCTCTCTCTCATCGTTTTCCAAAGTTCACCCACCCGAATCTCACTCATTCTCACCAAAGCAATTAAATGGACTATTTAAAGAAACGCAATAGTTTCTACAAAAATAAGTTTATTATTCAAATAACCCAACAAGAAATGAATAAAACAAAGCAAGATTAAAATGCATAATAAATGAATTATCAGGTCAGACTAGCTCTAAACTGCAAACACTTCCGATTAAAGAGTCTCACTATGGCTAATAGCCTGAAAATATCCAAACTCACACATACTCCCCAAATCAATAACTAAAGTCATGTCAAAAAAACAGTCTACCACATGTTATTCGAACCAGTCCACACTGTCCACAGACATCTGTCGAAAGAATGAAACATGATAGAAAACTCCCAAAAATATATGAAATGCAAAACAATAATGGAAAGTGTAAAATGCATAGCCAAGATATGGCAAACGTAACATAACAAAATAATACTATAAAAGAGGTATGAATATTCATAGTAAATCTCACACCAGTTCAAAAGTTCATAATGATTAGAAAATCATGGCAAAAATACAAGTTCAATTTTCTCCCCATAAAAACAGAGATTTCAAACTCTACCTTATCTGCGATTCGAAAGCCTGGATCCTCTCCAAGCTACGTCTAGACAACTGCAGTTCTATCTGCGTTAATGAGCGATCAAACTCACTTTTAGGGCAGATTTGGCATAATCTAGATCAAATAACGCGCGTACTCACGAATATACATAGCAGCAGAGAGATCACCTGACCGGCAACATTGCTGAGAATCAAACTATTTGCTGAATACAAAGATTTTTACCTCGAGTCTCGACCTAGTTCCATCTGACTCCATAAATTCTTTCATCACATCTTAAAGCATTGAAGCTATGAAATGCATATATGTGTCCTTTAAAATTGTAGCAGCCATATTTTCTGAAATGGAGGCTCGGCCACCACATAAGAGCGTCTCGCTCTCCTTAACGACAAACTAAAACAAAAGCATATGTATAAAAACATAACAGATAGAATATGCTCAATTAGCAATGTTTCTGCACTGCAGCTTTAAGGACTGCTCTCATGGCGCACTTCAAGTCACTGGGGTTGAGTACTTGAGGCCTTTACATGTAATCTTACAAACACGAATAAGCACACTACCCCCCACCGAAGAATTATCAGTAAAATAGCTATTAAGACAATTAAAATTGTCAATATAATATATTCCTGATACTGGAACATCACGGAATCTCCAGTAATATTTACCAACGGTGGAACAGTTATTGGCACCTTGGTTGTAGGTACCTCCACTACCAAATGCTGGGTGTGCATTATGGCCAGCATAATTATCTTCTCAGAACTGTTGAATACAACGCGGCTGAAATGCAGAAAGTCCGTAGACATCTGCGGCATGCAGCATCAAACAGCTTGGATCCTTGAAGAACGAATGACGTCGACTTGTTGTTCTGGCACATCATTGTAACTGCATACTCCTTGCAAAACACAGCAGGAAGAGTGCTGGTGGACTCGATGTGGTAATCTCGCAGGAACTGTCTAAAGTCACATTCTGTCGGAGTCTGTCTATGAACTAATGATAATTCACAACCACCCACAGATACAACTCGCAACTGAAAAATACTACTGTCACACACACACTTCTCTCTACTAAGTACAGCTTTTGTCTTATAATCAACTCAGTGTGATATTGATCTCCCAAAATGAACATGGTCTCATAATTCATCCCATGTCACTCACTGAGTCTCAAAGCACTCGGGTCTAATAACAAAGGTTCATGTTACTGAACCACACAAAACTACTAATGCAAAAGTCAAACACTCACAATGTGAACTAATTCCAAGTGTGTATCTCAGAACAATCACAGTCAACTCACTATTAAGCACACCACAACTCTATGGAACTCACTCATAAAAAAAATTCTATCCAAACACTAAAAGGTATCATATCTCGTAAAAGACATGAAAATTCTACTCCGGTTAGCAAATATTTCGCAACACCTAACTAATTCTCAACAAAATAGCAATTGACGTAATGGCAATCGCTCCCACGATCTTAACAATTACAACCACTCACAATACAGCTCCCTTCATTTAAAAAAAAAAAAAAAAAATCCAAATACTCAAATACGATCTCCCAACCCGAAAAAAGATCAGACTTGTTCGGTCCGATATACTAAGTACCTCCCCAAAAAAAAATCCTAAACAACACACATGTTGCGTCAGATGATAAAACACATTGTAACACAATAACACACTAACACACGGGTCAAATCTCGTATGAAATTAGCTCGTCTCAATTCCCAAAATCATTCGAAAACAAATGATTAAGAACTTCAACATCAAAATGAACAAGAGACAAAAAAAAAAATATCATATATATACAAACTTTAACCCATTTATCCCTCTAACTATATACAAACGTTCATTACATCCCAACTTTCTTTAACTTCAAATATGGGTCAATTTCGTCCTCCAGTGTTACATCTTTAACCAAATCTATTCCTCTTTTGATCTCTGCAATCTCAAAAGGTCCATGCGTTCGAACGGTATAATTCAGATCATTCCGAACATTCACTTTGTAAACACTCTATCACCCATCGAAAAAGCTACTCCCTCGATTTCGCGTTACTTTCTCTACCGTGCGAACTAAGTTCAAGCTCTTTACTGACTCCATTACAAAATCTTTCTCCTTTTATTTATCAACGAAGTGACGTAACATCACCTTGAACTCGCTCTGTTAACAAATCAAAGGTCCTTTCAACTTGTACCCATACCGGCTTCTGCTGGAGATATCTTAATTGTGTCATTCAACATAACCAGTATTGATACTATATCGCACTTCATCAACGATCTGTCCCAATGTGTATGAACCACCACCGTCATGCGCCAAGCTTGATTACTTTTCGTTCGCCCTCACACAACCCATTAGCTTCAGGTCTATCTGGGATTATAGATACTTTCTTTATTCCCAACAAAATTAGCAAGACCATCTAAAGTCTTATTAATAAACTCCTACCATTGTCTGTGATCAGACACTCCAGGAACACCATATCGACAAATTATCCCCTTAAAGAACGCTATAGCAACTACTCAGCTGATTTGTACTTCAGTGGGAAAATCTCGACAAAGCGAATTAACATCAACAACTACTAACCAAATGTCTATAACCATAGCGGACTCTGAAAGTTACCCAGAATATCCATATGCACTCTCTGAAACGGCCTGTGGTATGGGATGAACCCAAACGACACACGACACTGTCGTCGCTGGCTGTCGCATTGAAAATAGCGCACTTCTTCACAAAGGCTTCTACTACGGAAAACATATTTTTCCAAAAGAACTTTGACCTGACGTTTTCATACGTCTTGTCCACACCTAAGTGAGGAGAACCAAATTTACAATGTACAATGTCTAGACTTGTGGTACTAGACTCTCTGCTTTGTGATTTGTGTAATCTCACCCATGCTTCGAAGTACTTCCGCAAAGTTATACTTAACTTTCCTCACCAATAGAAATTATTCTCAACTCTAGACCAGAAAAGGCAACTTATACCCTTTCTTGGTGAAACTCCACGTAAGAAATGCCTTAGCATCTGACAACAATTTATCTTCATCTTGCTTTTGTTCGAGCAAGCCTATGTCCCCAAGTGACATTTTCACCGTAATATAACACACAGCGTTCTCTCACTATCCACGAATAACAATCTCTCCGAGACTGCCGACTCACTATTTCTCCCGAAGTATGCACTGTAGGAACGTGTATATCTCTACATGCGATCTCTCAGAACTACTAATATCAGAGACATTAGACACCAAATATTTACTCTCTTCTCACACAGGATTCGGTGTGTGTTCCTCATCCTCGATCGGAAAGTATCTGCTCAATGCATCTGCAACTACATTATGCTTACCTTCAATGTATTTGAGGTTTGCATCAAAATCTCTCAATGTTAGGCGACAAATTTGGCTTATTAAAAAGCTCTAACAACGGTTGATGATCTGTAAAAATCTCAACTTTATTTCCCAACAACAACATCTTAAAATGAACAAGGCTAGAGACGACTGCAAAAGCCTCCTTGTCCACAACTGACATCAGCCTTTCGTTACTACCACGCGTTTTGAACTTTCTGCTATAAAAAGCAATTGGGTGTAATTTCCTTCAGAATTTCTGCATCAAAGCACGCACCTATACCTTCCTGACTCATGTCCAGTCACTGGAGTGAATGGTTGGCTAAAATCTGGAAACTTCAAAACTGGTGCAAGGTTCACCAAAAGCGTTCTTAAGCTATAAAGAAGCTAATTGTTGACTATCACCCCCCCAAACAAACAACGTCTTCTCGTAACAAATCTGTCAATGGGGCGCGCTATTGTGAAAAATTCCGCACAAAGCGGCGAAAGAAACCCGACATACTAGGAGCGAACGAATCTGTTCCTGGTTTTGGGAACTGGAAAATTCACAATAACTAACTTTCTCATCATTCACTCTAACTCCTCTTTAGAGATAACATATCCCTAAATAGACAATTTTTCTCTTCAGAAACTCATTTGTGTTTGACCTTTAACAGCAAACCATGTCAGCAGGACTTCTTTTAACACCTTTAGATGTTCTTCAATCCGTATCTGTGCATGTAGGAATGTCATCCATGTACACAAACAATGACTTTCTAACAAGCCATGAAGTACTGTGTTAACCAGTCTAGTAAATGTTATTGGGGACCCTTGTAATCCAAAAGGCATCCTATTAAACTCATAATGTCCCTTTGGTACCGAAAATGCTGTATATTTACGGCTACTCTCACAAAGGGGAACCTGTAAAAACCCTTGCATAAGATCTATAGATGAATATATATTCTTGCCACCGATCTCAACAAACAAATCAGGCAAACAAGCTACCGGATATCTATCTGGGCATGTTTTCATTCAATTTACGAAAATCTACACAAACTCTGATACTACAGTCTTTCTTAGGAACTGCAAGCAAAGGAAAATTAAACGGAGAATTGGACGGTCTAATAATGCCTTCCGACTCCCACCTCTGAACTTCTTTTTCTACTTCTTCTCTGATCTTAAAAGGAATTCGATATGCTGGAATATATATGGGATTGGTACCCTTTTCTAGGCGGATTGAATGTTCTAAAACATCTGTAACTCCTAATTTATCTCCCTTCAAAGCAATGATATCTAGATATTCTTTCAACACTTTCTCTACTTTATCTGAATACTCAGGATAATCAACTTTAGCCAAGTGTTCATTCCAGACCACAAACTTCGGAACTATTGCTCCTCGTTAGGAAACATATTCCCGTCTCCACAAAAACTCACTAATTTATGCTCTTCATTAAACTATTCAAAATCAATTACATAAGTACCCTTGTGATATTTTTTCACTGAGTCTTGATAGCTAACTAATTCTACTGAAGTACTGCGACTGAAATTTCATTCACTGACACCGTACTCACAACGTCTTTGAATTTCTCGGTTCCCCTCAACAACACTTACACTTGAAAACTTTTTTCTCTTTCAAGCGACACTTTAACCAATGCTTGAACTCGCGGTTGCAATTCAATATCTTCAACAAAAATCCTTTGAAGATCTTTGCGGAATATCTTCCTCTCTAATGAATGTGTTACATGTCTCAGACTGTGTCTTAGAGTTTCTCACAAGTTTTTCCCTGTGTATATATGGAACAAAACAACCTGACTCACCTATTGTAATCTGAACTCCCGTAGATATTTGTTGTTATGTCGCATACAAGAAGGTGTCTAACAAAACCATTTCACCTAAGGCTAATCCTTCTATGACCAAAAATGATTCTATTATTGTCTTTCCGCCCGATACAGCGTAAGAAATGACAGACCTAAAATATTCAGTTTTCTGCGCTTGTACATCACACACTGTCTCACTAGAGGGACTAGTTGCACTCTGGAAACCTCAGTGAAAAGGTCAGCATTACTAAGTTAACTAGACTACCAGGAATCAATGAAAATAAATTTCATTGCCATTAGAGAATCCACGTACAATCGGCCTAGGTTCTAGTGACTCTAAGACCTGATTAGTCATTATCCTGTGTCCGTTTTCGAACTTATCTTGTGAAAATTCTGCTGTTCCTTTGTGTATCTAGAACTTGCATCATGTGGAATTCTCCTGTCATATCTAGAAAAACCTCCCCGTGACTTCCCTGAATAATCTCTATTCTTTGTGGCTGGGCAAAATCTCCATCCATGATCTGAAGATTTGCAAACTGAACAATATCTCACTCTGCAATTTGATTTACTATGTCTATTTTATCACAATTAAAACAGCATGTCGTTGTGACTGATCTCTCTGGAATTTTCTTGATTCTACTTTCTACGTGCACATGTCTTAGCTGTTGCATCATTTCCCGAATCACGGCGACCTATCGTTATTCTGTGGTTTGAAACCGCAGCCGACATCTTGCACCTCCTGTACAAAAGTACTGTCAGTGTCAGGCATTTTGCTAGATTTTTGTTAATCTGTGCAAACAAAGGATTCGTTTATATCTGATCCAATTCTCTTATCAAAACTATCTACAATTACATCTAGGTTTGACGTTAAAAGGCAAGCAAAAGTGTAACAATCTTTCAAAATTATCTAAGGAGATATTATTTCCAGTTACCCATGGAAGCCTATTATAGATTTCTTTAACTCAACTTCTGCATCAAATAAATTCGCACTGTATGTGACTAGTGAATCATTGACCTTCTTTATTTTGAAACTCTCGCAAATTCCGAACTGTGCATTCACGTTGAACTCCGCCATAATGCTTTCGTGAAATTTCTGCAGTTCATTCCAGAATTTTACACCTTCTGAACCCGAAACTGCGTGCTCGTTTCCCAATATCTCCTTTATCTAAATCAGAAATGATTTAGCCTCTGTTAAACTTCAGCGCCATTTGTAATTACTCTTGGAATTCCAGATAATTGTTCACTGACTCAATGAAAGTTTCTTTGGGTGAGTTTAGAAATTCCAATTCCAGTCATGGCTATGTTGCGATGTAAATTTTGGAGCTATTTTCGAGATTGTCACTGCTATTCGAAGTCTCACTCCAAATAATAATAATATTATTAAGTATATATTTTCTTATGTCAGTTAGTAAGCTTACCCATACAGGCAAAATATGACGATTGTCCCAGAGGGAGTCACTCCTGAATACATCAGCTGGGGATAATCTCCTGTTCACTCTGAGCATTCGACCTGAGGTCTCGCCGCAGCTCTTTCCACTTGGACGTTGACGCTTCGCTTCAACAGTTCAGATCAGTCGAATGTTTTGTTCAACACGACCATCAAAAATCCTCCCAGTTTCCCATAGAATTTCTGTTCCTATCGATAAAATATTTAGACTGGAAGTGTATAAAAAGATGAAAGCAGTGCATATATATACTTAGTGGTTTCATTGAACGGGAAGCCATATCTTGTTCGTTTGTTTGTTTGCGCTCTCTGTTTTCAAATTTCCGTAAGAGGGTTAAGGTGCTTCCATGACATAGGTGTCGCTTGGCGACTTTCATTGTACCATTTAAGATTATTTCTAAGCCATGGCGTGTTGTCTCAGAACTCCTTTGGCGAAAACTGTCGAAATATTTCATGGTCAGAGTCTGAAGAAGAAGAAGAAGAAGAAGAGGAAGAGGATGAAGAAAAGGAAGAATTATTTCAATATTATTTTACATGTGCTCTCTCTCTCTCTCTCTCTCTCTCTCTCTCTCTCTCTCTCTCTCTCTCTCTCTGTGTGTGTGTGTGTGTGTGTGTGTGTGTCAAGCACACCTGTTCACCTGCGTTTCTCTCGCTGGGGTCTCTTAGCTGACTTGTGAGGTGCATTGGGAAGCTTGTAAGGTGGAATGGGAGACTTGTGAGGTGCATTGGGAGACTTGTGAGGTGCATTGGGAGACTTGTGAGGTACATTGGGAGACTTGGAAGGTGCAGTGGGAGACTTGTAAGGCGCAATTACTGACATTTAAGGCGCAATGGGAGAATTGTGAGGTGCAATGGGAAACTTGTGAGGTGCTTTGGAAGACTCGTGAGGTGCATTGGGATAATTGTGAGGTGGAATGGAGACTTGCATGAGGTGCATTGGGATACTTGTGAGGTGGAATGGGATACTTGTGAGGTGGCTGGGAGACTTGTGAGGTGCGTTGGGAGAATTGTGAGGGTGCATTGGGAGACTTGTAAGGTGCAGTGGGAGACTTGTGAGTTGCAATTACAGACTTATAAAGGGCAATGAGAGAATTGTAAGGAGCAATGGGAGAATTGTGAGGTGCAATGGGAAACTTGTGAGGTGCTTTGGGAGACGTGAGGTGCATTGGGATACTTGTGAGTTGGAATGGGAGACTTGTGAGGTGCACTGGAAGACTTGTGAGGTGCATTGGGATACTTGTGAGGTGGATTGGGAGACTTGCGAGGTGCATTGGAAGACTTGTGAGGTGCATTGGGGACTTGTGAGGTGCCGGAACAACGAAAAACGGGAAGCCTCTCTTCAGTTGCCCTCAGGTTAAATATCTTAATAAATCTTTATTTGAATTTTATTCTAAATAACCGGTTACATTGCGATTGACTTTAAACTTTTAAATAATTTGACCAGTCCGGACACTGAAGCGTGGAAACAAAGTATTAGTTTTGCATCCCATGCAGACGGAAGTTCAGAAATTTCACGCAAAGATGATGTCGCCAGTTCACGTGATGTATTCGTCATTCTGTAATGGAAATTCAACTTAAAGCAACGAGAAGATATCAAAATGAAAACCTTGTGTGTCAAGTGCATTACAAAATTTTGAGAAGATGGGAAATTATTTCATAAAAATGTTTTTGATACCATTTATTTTTGTTAATTATTTACGATTAATTGGTGCCTTAAAGGGCCGTTATGTGAAATTACGAAGTGGAAAATAAAAAAAAGAGGAAAAACATTTTGTCGTTAATGGAATGCAATATGGCAGAATTCTGTATTGTAGTTTAACTGGTTTTTGTTGATTTTTATAAATTTCAAATTACTTGTAATGACGTCATTTGTATTGAGAAAATTTGTTCAATTATTCATTGCACTCAAAAAACCGATTATTCAATATTTCTTTCTATTGTTTTTATATAAACATCAAATTTGACTTTGTATGTAAAGCTCATAGTAAAATTAATGATTAAGATTAAATCGATTTAAAAAAACATAAACATGATATTTCAGTCACTGCTTTGAAAGGGAGCCTCATAGAACACGACTTTTATGGGTCTTGTGTTTTCATTGTTCTGCTAAGTACAATCTTCACTGTCAGTCACTATTTAAACAACGAAATTGAACTTTATCTGAAAGTTGTATAGAGAGCGCGTATTCCCCTGAAACGACCAGATTTATAATAAATATGTACAGTATGTATTGGTTGGTGACTACTCTTTTGTACATTATAGATACGTGTAAGAGCATTTTATAAGATAAGATGACGTTATTGTAAATTTGATAAGGATAAAATGTGCAATGTTGACACAAGGATAAATAATAATTCCTTTACTTCTCAAATATTTGGGCTTTCGCAGACTTCATCTCCTTTGTATCTCATTCGCTCAAATTGAAACCCATAGAAGTTTATATATATATATATATATATATATATATATATATATATATATATATATATATGTATATGTATGTATGTATGTTTTATATAACATAAAGTGTGTGTGTGTGTGTGTGTGTGTGTGTGAGAGAGAGAGAGAGAGAAAGAGAGAGGGAGAGAGAGAGAGGGAGGGGGCGACCTCAAACAAGGTTCACAGACCTGGCCTAACATCCAATCAGAGGCTGTGTCTTAGATTACCAAAACTTTTCTTTGCAAGTTGTAATAAAAACTAACCGATTTTAAACTTTGGTCACACTACTTACTTAGGAAGTCTCATGATAGATAAAAGAGCCTCGTCTGACGAGGCTGTTTCATCTATCATGAGACTTCCTCAGTAAGTTCCTTCATTATTTAACGTCAAAAGGAAAGTTTTATGATCCAGAAAAAGAATCGAGTTCATTCCATGGAGAAATGGAATGAACTCGATTCTCTTTCTGGATCATAAAACTTTCTTTGACGTTAAATAACTGAAGGAGTCGATGCATACAGAAAAGTAGAGGGATTACTTTTGAAGTAATTAAGGCAGACATAGCGTGTATACTAGTACACACAGACACGCGCACGCATAACATAAATATATATGTATATATATATATATATATATATATATATATATATATATATATGTGTGTGTGTGTGTGTATATATATATATATATATATATATATATATATATATATATATATATATATATATATATATATATATATATATGTGTGTGTGTGTGTGTGTGTGTGTGTGTAATATGTTACCAAACTGCACGTGACAAATATATACGTAGATAACAATTTGAAAGGTGAAAATTGAAGACCAAATACCAAGTACTTCCGTGTATCACGAACACTTCGTTGGGGTATAAAGTACTCCAAAGTGCTTGGTACCTGGTCTGAAATTTTCACTTTTCCAAGGATTTCAACCACATTATGAAACGCAATGAGTTAAAATTTCTTACATATTGTGTTCACTTCATACAGTACAGGTACACAAGTAGAGGAAAAAACAGCTCACCTAATCAGTATTTGGTAACGATAAGTGTGACACGCACATATAGATTTTTTTATTTGTTCGGCTATATCTTTGCTGCTTTTTCATGTATGGAAAATTAATAATTAATAATTATTGATATATTATATATATATATATATATATATATATATATATCTACAGTATATATACGGTCTATAATATATATATATATATATATATATATATATATATATATATATATATATATATATATATATTAATACTATATAAATTTGTGTCTACGTATGTATGTGTGCATACAGGTGTTTACCCCTCGATTCATTCATCTCGTGAGCATGAATTAATGCGACGGTTATTCCTTTTTCATTATTGAACAACTTCTTAGTTATTTTCTGCCAAATTTTGAATATTTTAATCTTTGTACCTCATTAGGAAAACAAATTATGCAGAGAACACCATCCTTTAAATATTTCTCTCCTGAAAAAGACTTTAAACCTTGTTTCCAGTGGGATTTCCACAATGCAGGGTTGAAGGGATTTAGACAAATAGAGAGAGAGAGAGAGAGAGAGAGAGAGAGAGAGAGAGAGAGAGAGAATACCATTGCCGTCATTTCCCTTGGACATTGTACGTTGCTTGTGGCTGGCTCTGACCCACTGTCTCGACTATGAGCGAGCTTGTGTGCTTGTAAAAATCTGTGCACGCGCGCGTGTAAGTGTGTGTGTGTGTGTGTGTAAGTGGGCGTTAAAAGTTAAGTGTACTTTAGTTTAACCAGACCACTGAGCTGATTAACAACTCTTCTAGGGCTGGCCCGAAGGATTAGATTTATTTTACGTGGCTAAGAACTTATTGGTTACCTAGCAACTGGACCTACAGCTTATTGTGGAATCCGAACCACTTTATTGCGAGAAATGAATTTCTATCACCAGAAATAAATTCGTCTTATTCTTCATTGGCCGGTCGGAGAGTCGAACTCGCGGCCAGCAGAGTGCTAGCTGAGAACGGAACCCACTCTACCAACGAGGAACTTGTAAGTGGGTGTGTGTGTGTGTGTGTGTGTGTGTAAGTGTGCTGTGAGAGTAATAAAAAAAAAATTGTAGCTTTGTCTCTGAGGCTGTAATTATGAAAATTTTTTCCTTCTTTAGTTGCGATCTTAAAGGAACCGCAGTTCTTCATTGGAGGGTGGGTAGAGCTCTCGGCTAGCGTGCTGTTGGCCCAGTGTTCGACTCTCCGACCGGCCAATGAAGAATTAGAGAAATTTATTTCTGGTGATAGAAATTAATTTCTCTTCATAATGTGGTTCGGATTCACAATAAGCTGTAGGTCCCGTTGCTAGGCAACCAATTGGTTCTTAGCCATGTAAAAAAATCCAATTCTTCGGGTCAGTCCTAGGAGAGCTGTTAATCAGCTCAGTGGTCTGTTAAACTACGATATACCAAAGGAACCGCTCTGAAGGGCTTCTGGAAATGTCTTTTCACGAAATATAAATTTCGTTGGGAGGAGCGTCGCCTTCGTATTGCTGGTTTTGTGGCAGTGGTAGTTTTAACCTCATTTACTGTCAGTAGTATTTTTAGCTCGTTTTGGTACTGTGTATTTGCAATAGAATGTTTCGGAAAATATCATTTAAGACATTCCTAGAAATGATAGTTTCTTGCTTGCCACC
Source organism: Macrobrachium rosenbergii (assembly GCF_040412425.1). Lineage (NCBI taxonomy): Eukaryota > Metazoa > Arthropoda > Malacostraca > Decapoda > Palaemonidae > Macrobrachium > Macrobrachium rosenbergii. Next base: position 9,089,399 of record NC_089785.1, on the reverse strand, counting down.
TCAAGTGAGTATTGTAAAGTAAAGAATAAAACAAAATTGAATTTCCAATTCTTTGCCGGTATTTCAAAGTTTTCAAAAAATTTGGAGCATTGTATCTTTACAACACACAAATAAACTGAGCAAAGCATGTGAACATGACTATTCTTTTACCCTTGATTTCAAACTGTTATCATATATCCCAGAATTAAGTTTACTGTTGGGTTTTGCTCAACATATTGCATACGGCGGATGCTTCGATAGAAAATAATATAAGACGTAAACAACACCAAGTGATGCACTGTAATTTTCAAAGGGACGTCTAACAAAGGTGTTATTTCCTGAATGACTTTTTCTTTAGCAAGAGCCTCGTAAACAGGCAAATGTAGATCTCTCTCTCTCTCTCTCTCTCTCTCTCTCTCTCTCTCTCTCTCTCTCTCTCTCTCTCTCTCTCTCTCTCCTCTTCCAGAGTCTTTCATCTGAACCAGCGCCCTCTCGACTTAATGACTCAGGTTTCAGTTTCAGAGAAATTAGATCCAGCTCTTTTGTCCTGTGTCTAGGGACATAATGAACAGTGTATTAATGTGCCAATACAAATGGCACTGATTAAAATATAAAGCTTATAATAACTATATTTCAGGGTTGGAATCTTTCTAAATTATGAAATGATGCAGTGCTTTATGTTATGGGCTGTCTACGACCTATTCTAATGAGTAGCTTAATTATGTTGAATCTTGGGAGCATAGACATTTCACACACTTGTTTCAATGATTGATACCCTCCAAAACTAGCGTTTTACTTGTTTTCAAGCTTTAAAAAAAACATTCCAGATTTCGAAAATAGTTATTTATTGTTTACGTGTTTCCACTTTTGCTAAATTTGGGAAAATAGTAACCTTGCACTATTCCGTTAATTATAATTATTATTCATTTTCGTTTGAATGCATTCCTACAACCTTGCAAATTTTGGTGTTGAGCTGAACTTCTTTTCAACTTTAAAAGTCTGTTTGGTTTCCGAAATACGAGTAAATATAAAGAATCAAACTCAGAATTCTTATGTTAGGATGAGCCAATGTATTTGGGATTTTGTCAAATATGTGTTGAGTAAATCCTGTCTTAAAGCCTTTAACAAAATAACTATATGTTAAACCTACGGAAGACTAAAAACACGACGGATCTTAACTGGAATTATATATCGAGATCCACAGCCACTTATCTGGCTCTTTTCAGCAAGTATTTTCAACTGTGTATTCTGACAGCTTCTAGAGAAATTATTTCAGTTTAGTCCTAAAATATCTGCATACGTATTTCAGAGGCTTCTTTAACATTAACAAAAATGGTAGGATAATAAATCAAAAGATTTCACCTTGTCACAGGGGGCAGCAGACTCTGCCAACTGGAAACTTTTCACACCCTGCGCAGTTGTGTTCTGTCACGTTCTTTCAGCTCTCACCCGTGGGCATTTAGGCTCTATTAAAATACGTGAAATATATTGTGGCCTCGATTTAGGCCTAAATCATCGAGGCCATAAGGCACGAGACCAAGTCAAAAGAGCCAGTCGATGCGTGTCCAGGTCAAGATCTGGGATTGTACCGATGTCAGAAGAATCCGGCCTCTTGGTCTCGAGACCAATGAAATACATGAAGTATACTGTGGCCTCGGCCCAAAACATCGAGGGCAGAAGACACCGAGACCAAGTCCGAATCAGTCACTGCGCTGCGAAGTCCAAACCTATGTCTAGGCCGAGGTCATAAGAATCCGGCCTCGTGGTCTCGAGGCCACCTTCACTGCAGTGTGTATACGAAATTGTCTTTCATTTGGGCTGCTTACAGATGTTAATGATTAATGGAAAAAAGCAACAAAAGCAATAAAACATTTGCATGTCCCGTTGCATTACTTTCAAAAAGTTTCAGCTTATATACACTGAGCTGTCAAGAAGCATTAGTATCTAATGAACATAATCAACTAGTTTTAACGGATTTATGTTTTCGAAAGGAAAATTAAGCTCTGTAAAACGCCAGCAGAGTAAGGTTTCCTCAGAAAATCAAATAACAGGTTAATAACGTTTAGGAGCCTTTGACTGACCACGTCAAGGGCAACACTCAATTCAGTTAGACCCAGATATTATTGCTTCCTAGTCTAGAGGAGAATGGAGTCGGGCATATGAATGACCCACCTTGCCCAAACCCCCTCCCTTAATAAAAAAAATCATAAACGAGAAGCAAGATATTAAAATATTGAGGGTTGACCTGGAAACAAAGGCAAACAGAAATTATTAGGCTTTAGTTCCAGAGCTTTGGAAAGAGGGAAGGAACGGTCACGTGACCGTTGAACTCTTGGGATTTGGATTTCCTCACACCACATGTGAGGAGTGACCTTGGGGGCAGGGGGTTTACAGGAGCTACGTGAGGATGAGGGGAGGACTGGGTAATAGGTAACGGGAGGGAGGGGGGAGCCCTTGGTCAAATAGACTGCCTTTTGATTTGATCCTAACGAGAGGGAAAGCACAAATTGATGCCCCAAATATGAGACTAATGCCATAATTAAGGAAGGTCAGAATAATGTAAAGATATTACTGGAATGAGGAAAAGTGCTTGATAATAACATAAAAAGAATGAATAACAATTAGAGAGGATTACCCCAACTGAACTACGTAGTCCCCAAAACAAGTTTCATGGTAATTTGCACACTCAAAATACTAATCAAATTAAGAGCTTCAATTAAATTTTTATCAAAATAAAACAATTTGAATGGACAAGGACACACAAATAGCAGAGAATGGACCTTCGAGACACTGAATTGACAAATCCACGGGAAAATAGTCGACATATTCGAGACTGAAGTGACAAAAAGCCAGTCACGAATTCCACGAGACGAAAGGCAAACAATATTTCCTTCTTATCCGCTTTTGGATTGAAAGAGAGAGAGAGAGAGAGAGAGAGAGAGAGACTAACAAGTTACCTCTCGAATTTAACTCGATGAGATTCATCAAAACCAAAGCAAGATTTCCCATATATATATATATATATATATATATATATATATATATATATATATATATATATATATATATATATATATATATATATATATAAATTTCATAGGCCTAGCCTATGCAGTTACTACTTTGTTACAAATATGGTTCAAGAACATCGTTTTTGAGTCACCTGCCTCACTGTTCGAGTGATTTGCAAATTAAAGCAAAATCCTTGATTGACTTTAATCAAGAAAATCGCTCCAGTCAGGACCAATTTTGCATGAGAGAGAGAGAGAGAGAAAAGCCGGCAATGTTTCAGGCGTCGATGGTGGACGATAGAATAGGAGGAGAATTATTAGACAAGGAAGGAAATTTAAGCAGCTTTTGTCGTACTCTGTTTTCAGACTCGTTTTGGGGATTTTTATCTGCCTAAAAGCGGAGAGAAAATATTGAATATATAAAAAAAAAATCAAGGATAAGAAAAGGAAGTTTTTAATCTACACTACGCGGTGTTAACGATTGGTAGTACCACCTCACAAGGAATGCAGTATAGTAATTGTGGAACTGACGCGATCGTGTGTTTCCGTAACCTGTACCTCGAGGTACCAGACTTCGCGTTTGTTATTATTTCACCGTTTCGTAGGGGTGGGCATAATCGACTATTTGCAAACGATTGTTTCGATTACTCTCCAGAAATATATTGTAATCGATGTTTTGAAACGATTACGATATATATATATATATATATATATATATATATATATATATATATATATATATATATATATATATATATATATAACCTATATATACATATATATATATATATATATATATATATATATATATATATATATATATATATATATATGAAATTAGGTGTGCACAATAATTCCAAGGAAAAAACGATAATTTTTTTAGCTTCTGTATGATAACCCTGGAAAAGATCATGGCAACACTGGACTATTGTGGTGCATGTCTGTGCATGCAAACTGCGCTTGTGCACTGTCCAGACGAGACGACAACCCACAGACAACTTCAGACTCTCAAACAGAGGATATGAGTCAAGTAATCGAATATTAATCGATTATTTCAGCAATCGCGATTACTAAAATTCGGTGGATTCGCCCACCACTATAGTTTTGATATTTTGGTTCTTTCTGGTTTTTACACCAAAAATAAATTTAACCCAGCAAATGACAATGTGACAAGTCTGAGTGAACTTTCCGTACGATAAAGCTAGCCACTTTTTTACAATTTAAATGATCACTTCGAAATAATCTATGCAATAAACATAATTTACACGATAAAGTTTATGGATTTTTATTTTTTAAATAACATATAAATATAAACACATTAAAAAAAGCAATTAGATTTTTATGAAAATTATACGAAAACTATTTTATTATATTAGACTTTTTCTTGTGGCTTTTCCTTCCATTCAAGCGATCCATTGAACAAAAAAACGTCAGAAGATTCTTAAGACTCCTCACAGAGCTCGTGAACAAAATGTGCCCTTATTCAACGCCTTCTTCATCTGGGACTCAAAATAACATCGAACTTTATTTATTCACCAAAGCAAATAATTTGTGACATGGCGAGCAGCCTTCGGGTCTGACCACAGAGCGTCAGTGGCATGGGTGGCGATCTCCGTGTCAAGCGTGTGACCTCGGCGGCCATTTAGGAACTCCCGGTGCAGCTCACGGTGCTATTCTTTGTCCTCCTCCGCCACACCTCTCGTTTAATTTTGATAAAAATGCGTCATTTTATTACAGGTAAATTAACCATTACTGTACAATGTATTTTGAAATATTATCTTTCTTAGATCTGTTGCAGTAGAAGCAAAGAAGATTTCTTTCTAATTTCTGTTTATCTTAAATATTGGAAAGCATGTTGTGAACAAACCATTGACAGAAAAGGCTGCAAAGTCGTTCTTTCTATTCTAAGGCTTTGGAACGATAGCTGGAAAGAATTTTTAAACGAGGAATACCAAAGGAAACAATTTTTACTAATTTGGGATGAGGTAGTTCCTCAGAATAGGACAAAGCAATAATAAAAAGCTGCCAAATCAACAAGCATAAGCCTAGCGTTTGCGTGAACAAGATTCTTTTCCTTGTTACCATCATTATAGACTAGTGTTTTTTCCTTGGCATTATTCGATAACTTTTACCACACAAATTATTTTCGTTTATTCGAAATTAAGTTGTAATTAGAATAAGGTTTAAATGATGTAACACCTTACTAAATGAATATTTTGAAGGCATAGGTCTAGCTTTAACTACCAAACTACAGTTTCTTGCTATTACCAATCTATGAGACATGGAAACCTAAAGTTTGTTACACATGAAAAACTACAACTATTTTTTTATTAACAGTGGAATAGAAAAAGTTGTTTTATAAAGTTTGGTAAGGTCGTCCTGAAATACGCTCACAGTAACGTCTGAAAGACGAGACTTGTTGACAAAACCAATAGTAACCTTCACACCTTCCTACTGAGCCTTTTTAATAACGAACAAGATCGCTTTCCCATTATATTATGTGGCATAGATAAGACTGATGACGTTGCGATTTCAAAACTGAGAATATAAGAGATGTTCAGCGTCTCTGAGGTAACAAGACATTTTTGTGCATGAGCTAAATATGGGCAAAGCAACTAGAGCTCGATGAAGAGAGGTTCCAGCTTTTTTTTACCGAATGCCTTTTGTCTTGTTCATCCTTCGAGATGTACTGAGGTGATGTTGTGTCATACAGAAATTTGTATTTCTCCACAGCTTCTGCAAATTTTATGTTAAATAGTTCGTTGTCTGGAAGAGGCATACTCGTACTTGTGCACGAGAGCAAGCACAAAAGACAACTGCTTCCTACAAGGCTGCGTGTCCCTCTCATCAGGCAGTGTTGTCGTCACATGTGCTTGCGCAAATCTGTCTAGTCTCTTGAAAACTAATCAGCATGTGCCATACATCCAAAACTTTTCATTTTATTGTATATCTTGTTATTAAAATAAAATAAAAATTAATACTACATCGTCTAATAATAAGTTTGGAAGTGAAAGTTCCATTAATGTTTGGCAGTACAGACCGGGGTGGCAAGCCGCACACTTAAAAAAAAAAAAAAAAAGAAAGCCGACATGTTCAGTGTCGGAGTGGCGTGCAAGTCGCACGTGGCTCATGCGACGAATCACGCCACCTCGGTGAGAAAGGTTTCATAGATTTCCTAATGTTCGTTTTCAGGTGACGTGCTACGTGCCATGCCACGTGCGACGTGCCACCTTGGTGTGAAAGCGGGCATAGATCAGTAAATGACTTCCGGTGACTTCTGTTGCAATTCACAAATTGTGATCGAAAAGTCCCACGATACCAAAAAAAAAAGGGCGGGTGAGGAGGCGGGAGCGGTGTCACTTATGACACGATGGTTCTGTAATACCAAAGAAAGTAATCAAACTCCTCACTAATGATACATGAATATCACTGGAATATGCGTAAAAACAATACGACATTTAAACACAAATCCTGGTCGAGTATTTATTTTTAGCCTCAAAAACAGTCTTTTAAAATGAGTTTTAGTGAAGGACTGGCATATGAGGCGCAGAGACATAAGGGTGAGAAAAGTATGTTATTTAGAGGGACTTTCGCCTCTATGGGTCCGTCCCGCGTGCTCCTCTTGTCACTCTGTTGGTTGGTGGATGGTTTTTAGGGAATGCCAACAGAACTGACTCTCTGGTCATTACTATTTTATCATTGTTATTATTTTTCTGTGTATCGTCTCGAACTCTCGCCCTACCCGCGCAACAACTCGCTGCTGGGAAGAAAGGGCGTTGGGTCGGGTATGATACATGAATCATACGCTACCGGGGTCTAAGCGATGTCAGGCAGGGCAGCCGATCGAGACTACAGGTCTACCCAAAAAGCCAAATCAAAAGTCCTTTAAAAAGAAGGCATCGTGCTGACCCCATACAAAAATGGGAAAATGCACGTTAAAAAGAAGAAGATTATTTTCTGTGTATATTAATTTTATGCTTACTTGTAATCCATTTGAAATGTGTTATATGTATACTTTATGCGATTTTCAGTGTTGTTAATATTTTTGTTGTTTATGGGAACTTGACGAGAGGTTGGTACTAGCCAACCGCTTGCTGTGTAACTTCACGTAAGCAGTAGTAGCTCTCTTTAGAGAAAATATTAATTCTGATGTTATCAGTATTATATTGCATTTGCTCCTGTATTTTTTTTAAGTATAATTCTATTATATGAAATGTTCAGTTTTGAAAGAGTAAAGTTTTTGTTACCTGAGGATAAATCAGAATGAAGTTTGGCATCAGCTTACTCCCCCCTCCCCCCATACCCACTGCTACTCAGCCCCAAGAACCTACAGTTCTCACTTAGTGGTCAGTTGTCGTTCATTAAACAAGTGCGTTAAAGTTCTCACAATTTTCGCTGATTATATTGTAACTATTCATTAGCTAGACAATATAGATAGCTAAGGAGGATCAAGGGAAGGCCCATGTGAGTGTTATAAAAAACAAAAGTTCCATTCCAGGAAATTGTGCCCCAGTGTCGTGTAATACAAGCATGGAAGGTCTTTGAGTAAATCACCGCTAACGTTGATGATTCAAGAACTTTGCCAATGACGGCGTAAGTGTTCCTTCATTTATTTCTTGTACGTTTACTCTTATTCTTGTTTACCACAATATATTTTTTTTCTACGATTTTTTCGGGATCATGTAGTTTGTTGAGAGTTAGTTTGTGGGAGGTTCCAAAATATTTTATTAATCGATAATAATTTCGTGCACGTTGTGTGGTTGTAAAACTTTATTTTTGGATTGTGAGTTCCTCGGCGGTTATTAATTTCTGTCGTATTTGGTGTGTACAGTGTTTCCCGTTTGTTTTGGCCAGATTTTGAATGAAAAAATGTATTTCATTCATTGGAAATGTGTTTAAACTGTGGTGGCCTCTTTTTTTTCATTATTGTTATAGGTCTGAATTTTCATTTTTTTTCTTTCAAAAATAAGCCTCTATTATTATTATTATTATTATTATTATTATTATTATTATTATTATTATTATTATTATTATTATTATTATTATTATTATTTGTTGGTGACAAGGAGGGTCAAAATTTTGTGGTGTCTTGAGAATGAGTTGGTTCTATTATTAATCGAAACTTGAGAATTTTCTATAAGAACTTTATAAGAGCTGGGACGTCTTTTGGTTGGTGGTTCCTTCGTTGCATTAGGTGGAAGGGGTTGCAGCCTTTATTCGGATTTTGAATGAAAAACAGTAGGTTGAACTAAGCGCCATCTAAAGGGTTTTTTTAAGGCTGGGAATTTCAAATATTTTATGGGATTATCAGTGCACCACATGCGGTGCTCTGTCAAATTAATTAAGGTTCTTTTTTGCCTTCCGTTGAAAATTTTCGTTCCTTTTACTCTACCTCCGTTCATATTTCTTTCTTCCATCTTAGCACCCTCTAACAATTGATACTAGTGCAACTAAAAATCAGTTACACCTTTCAATTTATACTGTCAATTTCCGTTTCAGCGCTGAATGTTTCAGGTCCCAGTGTTACTAAATTCTATATTCAATTCTTTCAATTCAAAAATTTTATGGGATTATCTGGTAAAAATGTTGTGTTTTTAGTTTCCGTTGAAAGTATTTCAGAGCATCGCAAATACTCTGTTAAAAACTAGCCGCCATTTTTGGGGATATGCAGGTTTCATTGGTTACCATCGTATAGGAACTTCTATAAATTACCGTAAAATAGTTAACAGTATTTCAGCATCGAAACCTGAGATGCTTTCTTGTCATCGCAAATTCTATTGATGTTAGAAGCAAATTCTGTTGATGTAAGCAGTCGAGATCCTCAGTACAAAAATGACGAGGAAACCGATCTGCTGGTTCAACCTCCCAGGCCGATTCAGCTTTAAGATAGTTGTGGTAATAAACAATATATATTGCTGTTAGCGATAATATTCAATGTAATATATAACATCCAGCTTACAGGGGATTAATTAACAGTGTCGACAGGTGTTAATGAAATCTTGATTTAATTTTAAGGGATGAATAATACAGCACCGTAAGACTTAATTGGATAATCAGATGAAAACAATGAATTCGATGCTATTTTTGTTGGGCCATTGTGTGGTCTGGGTCACGTGATGTAGCCTGCTTCTGGGACCAACAGAAAAGCACACGGATGGGCAGGTGTTGTGGGCTGCAGTGGCAGGTACCCTGGTGGGTTACCTGATATCACTCACAACCTTCCAAGGCGTCAGCCTCGAACCTGCACTAAGGAGGAGAGGTTTTCAGTGAGGTCTTGCTAGGGAATGGCTGTGAGGTGGGTTTCCTGTGGTTGCCTGATGCCCCTGCCATGTGGTGTTTGTGCTTTTGAATGGAAGCAGAAAGGGAAATGATGATTGGGCAGTCTTGAAGCTGCTCGGTGGGATCTCGCAGTTACATATACACCACAGCGGATGCCTCGTCCAAAGGCTGCCTTCATTTCCGTACTCAGAATACAGTATTGCAGTATTTTAGAAAAGGAAGGCGGCGGACTGTTATTTTCACGGAAGTGTCAGAATGATAGACAGTTCAAGGGTCTTACGAGAAGCGTGATAAACTTAAAGGTTCCCATTAGACCAAGTAGAGAAGGTGGGGGGAGAATACATGTTGCATTGGAGATCATTTGTATCCAGGAAGCACGCATGGAGTGGAGTGGACGAAGGCAGGTAGATAACCCTGCTTATGAAACCGCTTCTATCTAGTTTATCCTTAATCTGCAGTTATGTGCTGAAATCGCCAGCAGCTGTTGTTTTCTCCTTCTCTAGAGCACCAGCTAGTTTGTGGGGAATGGCTTATTGGTTTTCTGCTGTGAAAGGGTAACACCAGAAAGGTACAGCATTCCAATTTCTCTGCCAGCCTTTTAGACTTAATTTGGTTGCCTTTACCCTTTTTAGTTCTTTGTCAAAGAAAATTATTGTGCCAGCTTTGTCTGTCTGTCCTCACAAAAGTGTCCCCCCTCAGATCTTAAAACTTACTGAGGCTAGAGGGCTGCAAATTGTTGACCATCCACCTTCTAATCATCAAGCATACCAAATTGCATCCCTCTATCCTCAGTAGTTTTTATTTTATTTGAGGTTAAAGTTAGCCATAATCGTGCGTCTGGCAACGATATAGGACAGGCCACCACTGGGTTGTAGTTTAAAGTTTCATGGGCCGCGGCTCATACAGCATTATATACTGAGACCACCGAAAGATAAATCTATTTCGGTGGCCTTGATTATACACTGTACAGAAAACTCGACTGTGCCGAAGAGACTTCAGTACATTTTTTACTTAGTTTTTTCTTGATCCCACCAGACATTGGTACTGATTTACATCTAGGTGGCCTGTTGGACAGTGGACCAGGAGAAATTCCCAAATCTGGAAAACATGGACATGGTGCCCACTTTGGCTAATTGTACATTATACAAGTGTTGACACCAGCCTCAGCTACAGTCAGGTAGATCTAGGGCTAGAACCTCATCCGCAGGAACTTGCTGAAAGCCAAAGGGCTCTTCCCTTCTGTCGCCACTCCCTCTACAAAGGGAAAAAGGGTATATTGAAAAACATGTCTTTCTGGGCTGAAGGCAGAGCTGAGTGTTACGCTATAGCATTGGGCTCACAATTACACTTTACATGGTTTGAACCTGACCTTGGTGAAAAAATGTGGTTTTTTTTTGTGTCAGTGGGTGGCATAGATTGTTAAAGTACTGGGCTCACGTTTGCAAGGCTCATTGCTTTCTCCCAGCCCCACTTTTCCTATTAATCTCAGACTTCTCACATACTAATTTTTAAGAAATGCTTGGCCCCCGCACTTTCTTCTATGCTTAAGACCACACTGTTCGTCACTTAGCAGTCCGTTTGTTATCTTGGTTGCTCAAAAGAATCTTACTTTTGCCGTTACTGGCATATCAAGGAATGGTATGCCTCGTCATTCTCACAGTCACCTCTGACGCCTTTACTTATATACAAAGTAACAAATATCATTCATCTCTCACATTCTTTGATCTTTTGAAACCTTTGAGACCTTTTCCTCACCAAGCGTTACACACCTGAGGTATTCAACTCGCTCTTTGAGACCTTTTCCTCACCAAGCGTTACACATCAACTCACTCATTTTTTGAGACCTTTTCCTCGCCAAGCGTTACACACCTGAGGTCATCAACTCACTCACTCTTTCGCCACCACTTACAGCTCTTACTCGTAATCACATCAACTCCTGTTGTCTGTCCACTCTTCAATCTCTTAATCTCCCTCCGTACAACGTCAGTGGCTATTTCCAGATGCATTCTCAGACTTGCAGTGACCCCTTCCACTCTACACTACTCACCTCTGACTCTTGTCGATCATATATATCCAAAGAATCTTGAAAATTTTAATTCCATCAGCAGAGGACTTCAGTTGCTACTCGTTTTTTCCTTAAATTGTGATGCATTATCTCACGGAATAATTTTGCATTAATATCCCTAGCAGACTTCTTTTTGGCTTTTTAATATTTATTCATGTTTGGCCTTAAATTTTTTGCTCACCCTGTAGTTTTTTTCTTTGAGTGGTACTTGTCATCCCTTTTGTCCCGCAACCGGTCTTCAAACAGTGTCCGTTTATCACTTTGCTTCTCTTTGACTTTTCTTGTCATTATGTAACGTTTAAATCATAATACTGTCATAAACCTTCCCTGGCATATTAAGTAATGTTCTACTTCTGTAAATCTTACAGGCTTGCCAATCAAGTTTGTCTTTTTTGTAGAAACAATTATTTCTTGTACTCACTCCATTGGAACCCTTGTCTAATCCGGCCATACCTTACACACCCTGGTCAGCAACTCATTCACACTTTCACTACCATACTGCAAACACCTCACATATATTCACATCAACTCTTGTGTCACTCCATTTTTCTGTGTTTGTTACCCAACAAGAATTCTCAAACTTATATCCAGAACTGAATTCAGGTCAGGCAGTACTAAGGCCTGCAGAAATTTGATCCTAAATGTCAGGAGTCATAATTTTTTCCCCATGCCAAAATATATTAACGGAAAGTTGTTAGTATAATATACACATTATTAAGAAATATTTATTATATGGATATATATAATGAGGAAATTTGCTTGTAAGAGCAATTACACTGAAGGCCACGTAATTTTTGTCGACAATGATTTTTTTATCACCCTATTATTATTATTATTATTATTATTATTATTATTATTATTATTATTATTATTATTATTATATGTTGGAGGCTGGACTTTTGCTATTGGTAATTGGAAATAAAAGAGATCGAATGGGTGAGTTTTGAAATCTTCATATTTTCATGACGTTTCTCGACTACCAGTAAGATACACTGCAAATGTGTTGGGTTTTAATGTCGTTGCTTTTATAATACCTTTGCTCTGGCAACATCCATATCAGTTTTTAACATAAGTAGCGCCGCTTCTTTCCAGTGACGTTTTTTGATGGAAATTTAGATCTGGCGTTGCGTTCTGTCATTAAATGAGTCATTCTGGGTTCCATTAAGGTAATTTGCTCACCTCTGTCTGTACTTATGTATTCACATTTTTTATCCGTATATAGGATAGTTGCAACATGATGGCTTTTGTTAACATATAATAATAATAATAGTCGTGACGTCTTTCAGGAGATGTAATTGGGAGTTTGTAGGATGAGAAAAAGGTTATGGGTAATAGTGAAGAGGAACTGCAGGGGTTGGCGAAAGAGATTGGAAGCCTGACAAGAGGAGGAAGTAAACAGGACACTCTGTGATAGTCATATTAGAGGGGTAAGAGGAATCCAGATATAGAGGGATATGTGTCTGTGTTGGGATGAAGAGGAAAAGAAATGTTTTATTCGCTAAGGATTAACGTTATATTTAACCGGTGATAGTGGGATTGAGTAGGACATTAATCAGTGCAAAAATAAACCAAAGAAGGCAGTAGGAGTGTTGACAAAGGCGTGTAATAAAAGATGCCTATTGAAATCTTAGAATGTGTGAACAGATGACTGAGCCAGCTTTCTTTAATGGAATTAAAGTGAATATTGAATGCAAATAAAAGAAACAAAAGTTTGGAAGGTGTAAAGACGAAATAAAACATTGTGAGTTCCGTTGCTGAGGAAACGTAGGGGATGATAGGATCACAAATAAATGGCCTATTTTTAAGAGCTTTCTGGAGAAAAGAAAGGGGGACCATTTTGACAAGATGGAAAGAACAGACGCTGGAAAGGAAGGAGGGTTCCTCATCCAGGAAACACGATAGTGTTTGCCCTAGAGAAGTGAGTGGCGCTGTTTGTATGTTTGTGCGTTTTTGCTTGTTTGTGACGGGGAGCGGCCAGTGCAATACTGGTGAGTCGGCTGTGTAATGTGTGACGAGTTTGTGGTTAGGAAACTTTCTGCAAAGGTTATTTATCAGTGATGTTGCAATGACGTTTTCCATTTTTTTACACAAATTATTGACATTAGCGAAAGGGAGTTCACTAGATGATAATATATCACACACGCACACACACACACACACACACACACTTGCTTCTTGTTGAAGTTGAATCGGGTTAAGCGATTATGTATATAATATTTACAGTTTTGCGGCAGTGAATATTGAATTCTGGCCTGTTTCAAGCATTTTGCTAATGGGGCCGCAAAGCATAAAGCAAAACGAAATGAAGATAGAAATGTAAGGTCGCCAGAGTGATAGCCTTGTTAAGTAAATGGTAGTTTATTTACAATTTACAGAAAAAATTTAACAACAAAAGGAAGACATGGCATCACTCAATTTAATAGTATCAATGCACTGAGTAAAATACTCTGCAATTGGAAATTTGCCCGAAGATAATTTATTCTTGACAGCAATGGGCTCGTCGGTGTGGAATTCATGCAACTTGTGTCAGGAGAGAACTTGCACCAATCACATACACTGGACATCGACTCTTGGAAGGCAGAGAGATGTCTGATAAGTCTGAATTCCCTTAATAGACGTATCATATGGACATAAATAACAAGAGCAAGGTTCTAGGAGGTTATTAATAATTCACCTACATATCTCGCTGTCAAAGGGATAATTACTTCATTAATTCACTGAATTCAAAGGAGCACTTTACAAAGAGTTACACTGCACTTGTAGATAACAAAGGACGGAATAATGAAATATTAAAAATTCGAGAGAAAAGATAAAGCTTAAAGGCGGACTCCTCTACATTCCAGAAGTACCTTATGCAGTTTGGGAATGCTGTCTTAGTAAAAGCAAGTGTGGTTCTCTTCCTTCTTAGCAGAGTCGGTAGGCTGATCAATGGCTGCTTAATTTTCGGCAGTCAGAGGAGAGTTGGCTCCCCTAGGAAGCCATGTTAAAAGTTGGGAAGAGGTCTTCCTTCGAATGCAGCCACCTCGGTACTGGCTTGCTTCTCTCAGACAACAATTTCTTTCTCGCTTGCAGGATGTTCTGGGGTGATATCTCGCCCCGAACGACTTCAGGAACACAAAAGGAAGTCCGCCGGCAGAGAGGAGAATACAAGAATTTGGAAGGGTGCAGGCCAGGTGTTCTCTCTGGGAGATATTAGGAAGGGGGACGATGGACTTGGACTCTGCGCCCTTAAAAGTATCCCCTGACTCCTCAAAGAAACTGAAGTGTTCAGTTTCTTATCAGGCCTTAAGACCCGAGATTCATGACAATATTCATCATGTTCCATATTTTCGTTGATTCAGTTATACACACATATATGTGAGTGGTGTGTGTATACATATACAGTATATACATATATGCATATATGTGTGCACACGCTATATGTATGCATATATATATATATATATATATATATATATATATATATATATATATATACATATATATAATCTCTTAACCGATTCAACTTCAAGAAGAAGGAAGCGTTGTGTTTCGGTATAAACTCGGCGTCCCTTGAATCCCATGTTCTTTATGATCGACTCTTGATTATATTATGCGAGTTGCCATTGGGGACCTCCAAATGGAACCGGCTAATCTTTGGTGGCGGAATTTAAACCAGCCGTAAACAACCGGGCCGGAAGGAAAGGCAAACACGCTCGTTAATGACGTCATCTTACGAGCTTCTGTGTTGTTGGGGACCGTAATTAGACGATGCTCTGTAGTTAAGGAAAAGTGCTCAGTAATGCAGTTTTCGGCTGTTACAAATTAGTTTGGGCACTGATATGGGATATTACATATTTTTTCCATTTTTGGGGAGGATGGAATTGTTTTCCACACTGCTCCGAAGGTTAATTTTTTTTTTTGCATATTTTTGACAAATGTAAGCGTTGCAATGTAAGGTTAAAATGGCTATAACATTGAATTATTTGCGTTAATGCCACGCAGCAAGAAAGTCTGTTGAGAAGTATTTTAGGTAAAAATATGATTGTGATATATATAATGTCATTTCGTGGTCAGCTGAGATGGAGAGTGACTAGAAATTTAGATGCAGGCAATGAATGATATGATACATTAGGACGTGAATGAGTAGAAAGACAGATAAAGATAAATAAATACTTTTTATGTACACAGTTCCAGATAAGAAACAGCCGTGAAAAATTAGGTCCTGAAATGCAAACTCATAAGTAGCCTAGATTTTTGGACAGATAAACAGAAGAAACGGAAAGACAGCAGAATGAATAAAATAAAGGCTAGATGATAATCTGTAGAAATCAACCGCTACATTTCAAGTACATCGACAAAGCTCTCTGCCGAAAACTGTAAGCTGACGCGTTTTGTCATAAATGAAGAATAAGGCCAAGTGAGCAAGTAAACTTCCACTGTTCGTTTTGCATTGTGAAACGAAGGCTGCTTATCGGAGCACGTAATAGGAAAACGAAACCTACTACATATCTCAGCATCATATTCTCGTGGCCCCACTAGCCTGATATTTAAAAAGCCACTGGCGAGAGTAATAGGAGGATATTAGGGAGAACCAAAAAAGGCTAAGACAGTCAGTAGGTAGTGTTCCCCCATGTGTCAAGTCACTCGCATTCTGGAATGGGAGAAACTCTTGCCAATGAAACGCGCTGTCGTGGGAGTTGCGTTCGAGTTGTCACTTTTTTTCCCCTTTATTTATTCCTAAGCGTTTGCATGTGCATACGAGAGGAGAAATTACAAGTAGATGAGGGGGAAGGAAATTAATATTAGAGACAGAATGCACGTGTTGTTGTCATTATGTAGAAATATTAAACTAGAGAGAGAGAGAGAGAGAGAGAGAGAGAGAGAGAGAGAGAGCACCTGATTGATATTTGGAGAATATGAAGTAGTGATTTCATTCAACTCTTATTCCTAACGTTACCTTCGGCACATCATTATGCCTTCCTTTCTCTAATTACAGTTGCTAATAAGCAAATACATCTGGTATGTATTAATATTTCGTATAATACCGAGTTCCCTCAAATCAGGTGACGAAATCAGGTGTTCGTTTGTTTGACTTATATTGGTATGACGTAACCGAAGGCCATTAGCGAACAGTTTTGCAGCACGATCTCACAGAACTGTTTGTCTGATGCTGTATCTTCCATGTAACCTTTAAAGGCTGAATTTTCACGTCTGAAATTGCAGTTTCAGAGTGAATGCTCAAGGAAGGGTGTTATCTGAGCCCCAGAAAACACGCTGTTTCTGAGGGTCACTTTCTGCTGCAGGCGTTTAAACATGTCTTTTTGTAAGAGAAGGTGTTGAGGTCTTTAGATGAGGTGCAGACTTCCTCTTGCCTTATGTTCTTATATTCTACTTATTCTTCTTTATTTTCTTCTATTTGCTTTTCTCTGCGTTTGTTGATAAATTCCGTTGTCTTTGCTTATGCGTTGGTTAAGAAGAAATCAGGAGAGACTTATCTATTGTCTGAAATGTAAAAGGTAGAAATGAACACAACCAATTGATATGGAAATAAAGTAAATGGCAAAACTTTGATTTGAGGAACTGTGTAGAAGAAAGAGTTTGGAAACAAGGGATAAAATTAAGGAAGACTGTAACACTTAAAAGAATATGAGGATGATATAGAAATGATTTCTCATTTTCTTTACTGTTTTGTTTCAATATTCCTTCTCAGATCAAATTTGTATCCTAATATTAGGGATACTTGTCAGTGCTTGCTTTTGGCTACGCATAACGGCAGACCAAAATCCTCTGAATAGACTAAATTTGTAAAATACTGAGATCATTCTACAACAGAAGGCAGCAGTTGTTAGGATTATAGGAGCCCATTTATGTCATTTTGGGATCTTGATGGTAAGGGGGACCAAATGCAAAAGGACTCAGTTCTCCAAAATTTCCCCAAAGATCTTTCACTTTGCCTTTTGCTGCCAGACTCAACTTTTCGCCCTCTTTCAATTCCATTTCTCAGATACCTGTGCTCTACGGAACTCATAACATGAAATAAAAATATATCTTTTAGAAATCGTTAAATTTGATCTGTATAATTTTTTAAATCTCTACTACTTTTACCGTATCCAAATGACGTTTTCTTTACTTGCAATTAATTTGACTTTCTGGCATTTCGGCTTAGGGGATTGTATAAGTTTTGACGTTAATAGGTTAACTTACTCTTTTACTTGGTCCATTTTCTGAATTAATATATTGTGCCTGCTTGTTAAGGTGCGTCACCTGGAGTTAAGAATTGTTATATTTATAATACTAAATTATCAGTGACTACATCCTATACTACCCGTAACATCCTGACCGTCATCATTCTAGTAAGGTGTTGAAGTTATTACAAAAGATTAATTTTTATTTTTTTACAAAGATTAATTTTTATTTACATTTTTTGTATCTGGAAAATCCAACTTTAATGTAATTTTGTGACTCTTGTATTTCATGTACTTAAAGTAAACAGGTTAATTGCTGTCACAAAGGCTGCAACTCAACGGAAAACTCTCTCTGCAATTTGTGGGATAAAAATTGTTAATTAAAGTGAATCTCATATTACCTCTGATCGCAATAATTTATTGTTATTCAAAATAATTGATGTTTTATAAGAACAGAAGCAACGTTGCCCCAGTTAGACTTCTAATAAAAAATTATAGCTTTATAGGTAGCAGATTTTCAAACCTTAACCATTAACATAAACTATAAATTGTTAAACAATTAATTATAGTTAATTATAAATTCCTCGGGGATTGCCGCATGACTGGGTCTTGATTAGGTAATTCATGGCGGTCGAAGTAAGTTTGTTTGTTCCTCACCAAAAAATGCAGCGGTGGCAGTGAGTCGAATCATAGCTAAATCTGTGAGCAAAGTACGAAGAGGGTAAAGAGGTTCTGGTTCTTTCTGGATTTTCAACTGTTGGGGAAAAATAATATTTAAGCAGAAGAATTATTTTAAAATAATACGTTGTACTAAAATGGAAATTGTTTATCGGAGCGAACACGTTTCTAAATACAACTGTAAAGCGTTCAACTTTCCCCTTGACATTCAAACAGCAATGTTGAGCACCGTTGGGTCTGGCCAGTTTCTGCAAGGGCAACCGCTAGAGAGAGAGAGAGCGGGCGAGCGAGCGCGTTAACAACTGTCTTGATAGTTTTCTCTCAATGTAAATGAGCAGATGAGACAGTTTTCATCATTAGGGGTAAGGTTACCGGTCTTGCAAAGGGACTCGATTCATATCGAGGAAAATTGCCTCTTTTTTCCTGGAATCTCTCTCTCTCTCTCTCTCTCTCTCTCTCTCTCTCTCTCTCTCTCTCTCTCTCTCTCTCTGTTAATGCTAGTTTTCTTTGTGTATTTAGGATATGACAGTTGATTTTCCATATAAACAACACATTCGTCATTTCATGAAAGAAACCGATTTCTTTATGAAGACTGGGCTAGTAATATACTCAATAATTCTGTCTTGTGGCGATAAAATTAATTAGTTTTCTAAAGGCTTTACCCAAAATTCAATAGGATTTGGAAATATGAAGATGAGAATATAAAATTTTCAGCTCTTTTCGGAGAACTTAATAAATGGCTAAATAGTTTGCTTTACTGGTATACAACAAATATCTACACTAAAATAATCCATTTTCTTGAGGAATGAATACTTGTTTTATAGTATGAATAGTTAAAAATAATGAAATTAAACTGTTAACGAGAATTTTATATGTTTACCCTCAGCTTTGTTACATCGGAGAAAGTCAAAAGTCAAAATGAAGAACGAATTATTTGTGTATTATCAACTTGGAATAATGATAACGATAACAGTAATAATAGTAGTTTGGATATCGCAGCAACTTCCGGGAGGAGGAGGAGGAGGAGAGGAGAGAGAGAGAGAGAGAGAGAGAGAGAGAGAGAGAGATGAATGGTAACAGTTTGAAGGTCTCAGATTCTGTGAATATTTTTAAGATAAATGGGAATAGTTGAAGTGGGGTCAGTTGCAAGATGTAGGATATTTTCCTGTCATTTTACCTTTGTATCTTCATGTCATCCGGACAATGCACGACAGAAGTGAAAAGGGTTGTAGTGTGCATAGTTACGAGGGTTTGGATGCAAAGTTCCTGGCGCTTCTAAGTTTACAAAACAACTCTGAGGCTTTGGAGAATCTTCCTTGACCCAAGTAATCTGGTTGACAAACTGAGGAATCAGCGGTAATAATTGTTATTGATAGGCGTCACATTACAGAGTATCTCCCTACCCTCCCCCCATCCTCAGAATCCTGACAGTCTCATAGTCAGTTGAGAACTGTGAATTCGAGTGAGGTCCTCCGTGTCTCAATGGGCCTAACCTCATCCATAACAAAAAGCAAGCACTTCAAGAAACTTTGCATTATTTCTTGGGGGTTATTTTTATGTTTTTATATGTCTAATATAAGAGTAATTAACAGGTATTTCGATAATATTGGATGATTTCCGTAAAAAATAGAGCCGTAGTGAATGGGTGCACAGTGGAAACTTAATTGAACGGCTATATCAATTTTATTAGAAGACGATATTATTCATTTGGTAAAATGAAGTTAACAAGAAAATTTTTCATTGTAATATTTTCATTTAACTAAATATTAAGACGATTTTCGTAAAAGCTTCAAGAAATAACATTTTTATACGATTAACTAGTGATTTCTAGCATAAGCATTCATCACATCCCAACACTTCCTTCCACTTGGACAAACAACATTTACTCGCCATTGTATATGCAATAAAATTAATGGCATCAGCCGTCACATTTTTCACATTAACATATACTTAACAGAAAACATAGATCATATTGTCAGTAAATGACTTCGGTGACTTCGATATGAGTTATACGACTGAATTCCGTCAATTGTTCATTCGTTTTTTCAGCAGATACGGCAGTTCGGTCATTGTTTACGGCACTGTACGGTTTGAATATATACAGTATATATATATATATATATATATATATATATATATATATATATATATATATATATATATATATATATATATATATACAGTATATATATGTTTGCGTGTGTATAACTGAAACACGAAATATGGAACGTGATGAATATTATATAAATAATAAAGGCAATACGAAGGAAATTGAAACAACGGGTGGTGCTAGGCCTTTCGACTTGCTGTCTTTTACTAAATAAAGGACAATGTGTATTCCTCTTGAACGTTGCAATTCACAAATTATGATGAAAAGTCCCGTGATAGC
Organism: Macrobrachium rosenbergii; assembly: GCF_040412425.1. Lineage (NCBI taxonomy): Eukaryota > Metazoa > Arthropoda > Malacostraca > Decapoda > Palaemonidae > Macrobrachium > Macrobrachium rosenbergii. The sequence goes on along the minus strand of NC_089785.1, from coordinate 9,068,831 downwards.
AGAGAAAAAATGGTCGGTCTACGACCAGTGTTTATAGCGTTACATATATAACAAGACGGTTTTTGTAATAGCAAAGAAAATAATCTAACACCTCACTAATGATACATAGATATATTTGGAATATAAAATATAAAAACCATCTGACATTTGAAAGCAAATCCTGGCCGAGCATTTATTTTCAGCCTCAAAAAAATTATTTTTTTTTTTTTATAGAAAAGAGATTTAGGTGAAGGACTGATCACCGAGAGGCGCAGAGACATAAGGGTGAGAAAGGTTCATTATTTGAGGAATTTCTCTTCTACGGGTCCCGTCCCACGCGCTCCTCTTGTCACTCTGTTGGGTGGGTGGCTTCAAGGAATGCCACCAGTAAAGACGCTCTGGTCATTAATATTTTATCACTGTTATCATTTTTGGTGTTATACTAACTTCATGCTTACTTTTATAAAAATGAAATTTCCATCTGAATATTTTATGTGATTTTCATCGTTGTTATTTGTTTATTTATTTATTGGAACTTGACTAGAGGTTGGTACTACCCAACCACTAGTCAGCGTAGCGTCATGTAGACAGTACTAGCATTCGTTAATGAAAATATTAATGCTAATGTTATGTTATCAGTATTATATTGAATTTGCACTTATTTTTTAAAATTATAATTCTTATATAAAACGTTCAATATTAAAATAGTAACGTTGTTACCAAACAATAAATCGAAATGAAAATGGGTACCAGCTACCCCTACCTCCCTCCCCAACCCCAGCCAACGTACGTTTCTCACTTTGCGATTAGTTGTCGTTTAGTGAAGTAATGCTGTTAAGTTCTCACAATTTTCGCTGATTATATTGTGATTAATCACTAGCTAGACATTATAGACAGAGATGGAGTATAGAGGGGAGGCCCATGTGGGTGTTATAAAAAAAGATAAAAGTGCCTTATAAAGGAATTGGGCTCCAGTATTCGTGATATATAAGCCTAGAAAGTCTTAGAGCAAATCACCGCTAACTTTGACGATTGAAGAACTTTGCCAATGACGGCGTAAGTGTTCCTTTATTTATTTCTTGCACTTTTACTCTGTACTCTTATTCTTATTTATAAATATGTTTGTTTTCTATGAATTTTCGGTATCGTGTAGTTTGCTGAGAGTTGGTTTTTGTGGCAGGTTCCAAAATATTTTATCAATCAATAATAATTTCGTGCACATTGTGTTCTTGTTAATAAATTTCTTTTTGGACTGTGTCTCCCGGTGCTATTAATTTCTGTCTCATTTGGTGTGTTCAGTGTTTTCCGTTTGTTTCGGCCAGATTTTGAATGAAAAGTTATCATTATTTACAGGAAATGGGTTTTGAAACAAATCTGGCTGGAAATTGCATGTTTTTATTTTCATTATTTTTGTAGGTCTGAATTTTTACAGGTTTTGCGTTGCTTTCAAAAACAAGCCCCTAATTATTGTTATTATTATCATTATTTGTAGGTAGAACTGAGCAAGGGCTCCGCATCAGGTATTACTTTGGAAATTGATTTTTCCTGTAGTATTTCGGTTGCATATTAAGAATTTGCTGTTATTTTTCATCGGTCGATTGTAATTAAACTGTAATTAAACTCAGAAGTTGTATATACACTGGCCATCTTGGAATGCTATCGCGCATGCGCAGTGTTATAGTGGAGCTTTTGGTAGAAAGTGTTGTTTTCTGGGGCGACTTTTTGCTGGTGGGAGGGGTTACAGCCTTTAGTTTCTCTTTAATTAGTTTCCTCAGATTTTGCATAAAAATGGCCCTATTTTTGGGGGTCTGCAGATTTAATTGGTTACGATCGTATAGGAACTTTGATGAGCCTGTATAATTGCCGTAAAATCGTTTTCAGCATTTCAGCATCGCATCCTTACATACTTTATTGTCATCGCAAATTCTGTTGATGTTATAAGTAAATTCTGTTGATGTTATCAGTCGAGATCCTCAGTACAAAAATGACGAGGCTTCCGATCTGCTGGTTCAACCTCCCAGGCCGATTGAGTTTCAAGATAGTTGGGGTAACAACTATGTATTGCTGTTAGCGATAATATTCAATATACAGTTTAATATCCAACTTACAGAGGATTAATTAAGTGTTAACAAGTGTTAGTGAAATATTGATAATTTAAAGAGATGAATATTACAGTTGGGTAATCAGATGAAAACACTGAATTCGATGCTGTGTTTGTTGGGCCATTGTGTGACCATCTGGGTCACGTGATGCAGGCTGCTGCTGGGACGAACGGGTGAGAACTGCAAAGCACACGGTGGGCAGGTGTTGTTGGCTGCAATGGTAGGTATCCAGGTGGGTTACCTGATGTCACTCACAACCTTCCAAGGCGTCAGCCTCGAACCCGCACTGAGGAGGAGAGGTTTTCAGTGAGGCATGGCTAGGGAATGGCTGTGAGGTGGGTTTCCTGTGGCTGCCTGATGCCTCTGCCATACGGCGTTTGTGCTTTTGAATGGAAGCAGAAAAGGCAATGATGATTGGGCAAATTTTAAGCTGCTCATTGGGATCTCAAAGTTACATTGATACCACAGTAGATGTCTTGTCCAAAGGCTGCATTTATCATATCAGTATTCAGAATACAGCATTGCAGTATTTGAGAAAAGAAAGGCGGTGGACTGTTATTTTCATGGAAGTGTCAGGATGAGAGACAGTTCAAGGGTCTTACGTGAAGCGAGATAGACTTAAAGGTTCCCATTAGACCGAGTAGAGAAGGTGGGGAGGAGGGGGCGCCGGTTAATGTTGCAGTTAAAGATCATTTTTATCCAGGAAGCACACATGGGTGAAGTGGAGTGGAGCGGGCGAATGCAGGTAGATAACCCTGCTTATGAAGCAGCTCCTATTTGGTAGTTTATCCTTAATCTGCAGTTATGTGCTGCAATCACCAGCAGCTGTTGTTTTGTGCTTCTTTAGAGCATCGGCTAGTTTGTGGGGAATAATGGCTTATTGGTTTTCTGCTGTGAAAGGGGTAACACCAATTTCTCTGCCAGCCTTTTAGACCTAATTTAGTTGTCTTAACCCGTTTTAGTTTTCTGAAAAAAAAACTATTGGGATGGCTTTGTCTGTCCGTCCGCACTTTTTCTGTCCGCCCTAAGATCTTAAAAGCTACTGAGGCTAGAGGGCTGCAAATTGCTATGTTGGTCATCCACCCTCCAATCATCAAACATACCAAATTGCAGCCCTCTACCCTCAATAGTTCTTATTTTCTTTAAGATTAAAATTAGCCATAATCGTGCTTCGGGCAACAATACAGAACAGTCAATAGGCCACCATCAGACCGTGGTTAAAGCTTCATGGGCGGCGGCTCACACAGCATTATACCAAAACCACCGAAAGATAGATCTATATTTGGTGGCCTTGATTATACGCTGTAGCGGGTGTACAGAAAACTCGATTGCGCCGAAGAAACTTCGCCGCATTTTTTACTTTTTTTTTTTTCATAGGTAAATACCAACCATACCTTTCATGCAGGAATATGTACGAACTACAACGGTCATTAACATTTGGTAACAAGTACTTAAATGAAGTCAGAGGTTAAGGTTTTTCTTCGCCCGTGGTCAGGTTGAGAAGACTTGCTCTGATCTGACTGACCTCAAGTGGAAACTTCTGTCATCTGTTTTATTGCATGGATGGTGTTTGTGTTCTTTCTTCAGCAGGATTTGGACAAAGAATTCTTCATAGGGAGAAGTTCGGGCACACTCACGGTGACTCATGGCCCCACCAGTCTTGCATCCCTGTGCCAGAATTCGTAGGAAGTTACAGGAGTCAGCAGTTCTCTGTTTTTGGGTGTGACCAGGAGCATGGCAATCCCAGATGGAGATTTATTTGACTACTGAGTTAAGAGATTACCCTCCCACTTCAGGAGTGAGTCCTACATAAAGGCGATGGTTTGTGTTCCCATCGGTACAAATATATACCAGTTTGTTAAGTAATATTTATTTATCAGAGGTATACAACCCTGAGCCTTCTATCATAATCACACCTCTTCCAACCCACTTTGTCCGTGATGCCGAAGGACAGAGTTCGAGATTAGGACAGGTAAGAGGGCGTGAAGTTCCTCGTACCCACCTGCCTTACGTGCATTTAATTACCTTGTTACCTTGTCACCAAGTGTCAACGACTGTTTCAGCTGGTGCTGATGAACTCTCCTGGGAAAATACGAATTAACTTAAAATTTGGATATGTTTGTATCTCATAATTGGTTAACGAACTTAAGTAAATGCGTATGCAGCGCAAGACTTCTCGAGTACTGAAACTTGAAAATACTAATCATTCGCAAATTACATCTGTTATTTCATGAAGCTGAATACTAAATGATCTTTTAAAACATTTAGATTTGTAGCATATTTAGCAACGTAGAATCAGCATTTATCAAATGTTGCACATATTATATAGCCCAAGTGATTGAAAAAAAAACGTCTCTTCTCTCTCTCTCTCTCTCTCTCTCTCTCTCTCTCTCTCTCTCTCTCTCTCTCTCTCTGGATTGCCTTGTAATGGAATCTCTTCCATAGCCTAGATTCACAAGGTGTGAAAGATAAATTGAGGACTAAATTATATTTATGTATACACACATACTTTATATATATATATATATATATATATATATATATATGTGTGTGTGTGTGTGTGTGTGTGTGTGTGTGTGTGTGTGTGTTTGCGCATGCTTGTATGTGTGCGCGTTCGTGCGTGCGTATTACCCATTACTTAATCTAATACCTTTTCCTTTCAAAGGGGTTGTTGCCAGGGTTTAGTCTTATGATTCTAGATATTCATTTATGGTGAGGTTGCAAGCCCTGTGCTCTTTTAAACCTAGTTGCAACCACCACATTTCTCCAGTTACCAGGTACCTAATAAACTGCTTAGTTTAAATGAGGCACAAAGAGTTTTCCCTGGGCCTGCCCATCCACGTGTCCTTATCATGGGGTTTTACACCGTTTGGTACCACTCCTTATGGAAAAAGTACATCCATCTACACAAATACAGTAAGCGTGGGCCACTGCCAGACTGCTATGGGAAACTGCCCAGATTCATACAAAAGGTCCATCTCTGTTGCCTGCATTAGAAAGCTTCTCTCACTACGCTACCTGGAAAGCTGTCCATCACAACTGGAAATTGTACACATATGTTAATTAACGGTAGCCAAGTGTTACGATAGAGGAAATCTTACGGGCTGCCGTAAAGCAAGAGCCCGTGCCAGGTAAAGTCTGTCTTAATCGAAGATGATGATGGAGGAAATTATAAGGAAGAAGATAGAAGCACCCGGCATATGAGGCTAGAGCACAAGAGAAAGCAGCTGAAAATTGACTAAGGGATGGATGGCCTGGAGACAAGAAGCAGATGCTTTTCATAGGATCATCAGTAATCAGTCAACACCAAAGGTGTCCTGTGAGAGAGTATCCAGCTGCCCAATTTCGTAGCTGTTCTTTTGATAAGAGTAACACCAACCCTAAGGGATTTAAGGAATCAAGGGCTAACATTGTTTCCAAATTCTAATGTTTGCAAGAGATGCACGGGCTCTTCATACAAGCACATGATGATGCCCTGTGGATGAGCCTTCAAGCTTACCACAACAATGGGATCATATACTAAACTTTTGTGAATAACAAAAATCGTTATCATGAACAAAGAAGTTGTTCACCCAGAAGATGGTTATTTGTTGTTTGTGGGTTCTGAAGCATTGAGCATCTCACTGCAGCTGCCTAATCTGAATGTCCAGATGCCCTGAGATATGTTCTCCCCTCCAGCGTTAGAAAATGGGGATGCAGGTCTTTGGGACTTTTTGGAGACATGGGATCCAGTCTTGTGAATTTTCAGGAAAGCTTGTCAGGTTTCACCAATGAATTATCCAGACCTGTGATTTAGTTTTTAATTTTCCATTTTTATGGGGATTCTAGTTTTTAACAATTAATTTTCGCCTGTAATCATCCGTCTCTTGTAGTTCATTTCCACTGTCGAAGTAGTGTACCGTATTTGAGAGCTAGAAGTTAATACCTGGAACAGGCTGTCAGCCTTGAATAGACACGGGAACAACGTAGCTACAATTTATGTAATATATATATACACAGACACACACACACACACACACACACACACATATATATATATATATATATATATATATATATATATATATATATATATATATATATATATATATATATATATATATATATAATGTTACAGTGAATCTGTATAATCAGGAATATATATATTTTCTGATATTTTCAGGAATGTGCATAATGTCTGATTCACTCAGAGGATATGTATATTCCTGAAATTTTTAGTGAATATACATATTCCTGATTATTCGGCCTTATTATTATACAGATTCCCTGAATCGTGTTTGGTATGAAAGAACAATGAAATAAATAGCTGAAACGATAAACAAAGCCTTGTTTTCACAATGTAAACTTGAATGTAAACACAATGTAAACCACTGAACTAGCGAACCATGGTAGGAGTCCATCTAATTACCACCTTCCAACCCCGGTGCTATACCCCAGTCATACGCCATCCTTCCTACTGTCAACACCATGGCAAATCCAACTGAGCGTGATTTAGAAGCATATTTTCGGGAAGAATTATTCCAAAGAAGTGAAGGAAAGAAATCTGTCTTGCTTCCAAAGAACAGTATAATGAAATTATTTCAGAACTGACAGCAATTGACAAGTCAGGCAAAAAAGACGCCTCATGAATACTACCTTCTGAAGAAGTATGAGATCCTCAAGTGTGGTGATGTTCTCAAGTTGATTAGAAGACGGACTGCCAATGAAGATCCTATCTATTTTGCTACATTGGAGGATACATTCGACATTATTAAGCGTGCTCATATTGCAACTGGCCACGGAGGGCGCGATAAGATCGTAAAGGAATTATCTAAAAAGTATGCCAACATTACCCATGATGCAATATCTATTTACAAATCACTGTGCATCGAATGTCAGCGTAAACGTAAGCGACCAACAACCAAAGGGACTGTTGTTCGACCTATTCTGACAAAGAACTTTGGCTCCAGATCACAAGTTGACCTTGTAGACATGCAGGCGATGAAGCAAGGTAACTATAAGTGGATAATGGTCTACCAAGATCATCTTACAAAGTTCTGTGTATTGAGACCTCTCACATCAAAACGTGCTGCAGAAGTTGCGTATCAGCTGTTGGATATTTTTCTTTTACTTGGTGCACCGGAAATTCTACAAAGTGACAACGGATCGGAGTTTACTGCCTGTGTTATTACAGAACTTAAACTGCTTTGGCCTGATCTCGTAATGGTTCATGGAAAACCTAGACATCCTCAGAGCCAGGGGTCAGTTGAACGAGCAAACTGTGATATTAAAGATATGTTGGTAGCCTGGTTGAGTGATAATAATACAACAGACTGGACAGTTGGTTTAAAATTTGTGCAGTTTCAAAAAACTCTAGCTACCATTCTGGCATTAGAAGGTCACCATTTGCTGCATTGTTTGGATCCGATGCAAAGTAGGACTGACAACTTCAGCTCTTCCACATGATGTAATTCACCGTCTCCAAAGTGAGGACGATTTGCTGGCAGTAATTACGGAAGAAACAACTTCAGATGAACCACCTGCTGTCGAACCAGTTACTGCTAAACCACCTGCTGTCGAACCAGTTACTGCTGAACCACCTGCTGTCGAACCAGTTACTGCTGAACCACCTGCTGTCGAACAAGTCACTGCTGAACCACCTGCCGTCGAACAAGTCACTGCACTGGGAGTATTGTGCACGACTGTGATTAGAGGTTAGTCAGTAGGGTATCCTTATGGTCGAACGGATAACAAATTTCCCTCAATACACTGTATTTTTATGTTATTATGTGGATTGTAGTGAGTGTAATGTTTCTCTCTCTCTCTCTCTCTCTCTCTCTCTCTCTCTCTCTCTCTCTCTCTCTCTGCAGCCGTCGAACCACCTGCTGTCGAACAAGTTACTGCCGAACCATCTGCTGTCGAACCAGTTACTGCTGAACCACCTGCTGTCGAACCAACATCACCACTCTCCGTTCGTCAAAAGAATATTACCTCTCAGCGAAAACGTGCGTGCGAAGCACAGCTTTCAAGCTGAACGTATGGTTAAACGAAGTCGTCGTATTATGGACCGTGGAAACGTCGGGAACGATGTAACGATTCCGATACCAATGGTGGATAGGGTCGTGGGATCCAAGGAATATCATGGGAATAATTATGGATATTGACGAAAATGACAATTACACGATTGCAGTGAAGAGTGGAATACTGAAGGGAAATATACCAGGAATCAGTTTGATTTATGTACGTATGAACTGTATTCAAAAGACCATGTGACAACCGATAGGATTGTTTCGCTTCGAACTGCTGTGCAGCAAGAGTCGAAGTCAGGTGGTCAAGGTTTCGCCAAATGCAACTGTGCTGGTTCAAACGTTGTCAAACAAATCGATGTAAATGTTTTAAGCTGAAAGTTAAATGCAACTCACGATGTCATGCAAGTTTGCATTGTGAAAACAAGGCTTCGTTCTAAATATTAGAACGATCCTTATTTTTTTACTAGTTTTATTGTAAATGAGTATTTTGTGACAGACAAGTTTTATTTTCTGTTCATAATAAATTTTGTTACATCCAAGTGTTTTATGTGATAAATAAAATATTACAGAAGTGTATTACTGTTTTTAGTGATTTATTCCATTATTCTACCATACCATACAAGTTTACATTGTGAAAACAAGGCTTTGTTTATCGTTTCAGCTATTTATTTCATTGTTCTTTCATACCAAACACGATTCAGGGAATCTGTATAATAATAAGGCCGAATAATCAGGGAATATGTATATTCACTAAAAATTTCAGGGAATATACATATCCTCTGAGTGAATCAGACATTATGCACATTCCCTGAAAATATCAGAGAATATATATATTCCCTGATTATACAGATTCACTGTAACATATATATATATATATAATATATATATATATATATATATATATATATATATATATATATATATATATGTATATATATATGGCATTTGTATATTTATATGTATATACGGTACATATAGATTTGTCTCTGTCTTAACTGTGGAGTCATTTTGATGAGACAGCCATCTGTTGATGGGGTTTTAACACCCTGACACGATTTGGTAACTGCATAAAAAGATTGAATAATATGAAAAAAAAACTTTAATACAAACCTTGAAAGTTTTCTCGAATATAAAATATGTCCCTTGGAACTGCATTGGACGATAATCGTTAAAACTTGTCAGGTTTTTCTAAAACCGGGTTAAATGCAGCCTTACGCTTGGAAACAAAATCTTCAAAAATATTTGGATGATTATGTACCTACTGTATGTGGATGGGATTCTTTTTTCTATAAAACATTTGGTTTTATTTTAGAGTTTTTTATTACTTTTTCCAATTCTGACTTCCTATCCATTTTCCCGGTCCTTCCTCTCATTTTCCGACGTTGTAACGATACAATGACGTTCACAGACTAATAGGACTTTCTATGATTACTCCTTTTCCCGATTACCCTTCGTCCTCTTGTCGTGAATATTTCTGACCCAGGAGACTCCGTTATCGAATTTCGAAATAGATTTGCAAAGTCGCCATTTTCTTATATTATTTTTTCATTTACTGCCTGGTGTAATTGATCTGCACTAATTTAGGCAACTTACGAAAATAGACGTCAAACCATTAGCGCTACAATTTTTTACTGTTTGAAATGTAGAAGATTCTAACCAATTCAGGGTTTTTCAGTTAAAATTCCGAGGTTGCTTGGTACTCTGATATCGTACTGAAAGAAGAAAGTAATTTTCACAATCATTTCATGATGATAAGATGATTTTTATGTCGTTTTTGCCTTTGTTGTGTCATTTGTTTCTGTTTACATTTCCCTTTAAGTTCTTTGTCAGATTCACTCCTGTATTATTGTTCTCTACGTCCCCCACACTCTCTCCTCGAATACGTGAATGATCCTCTTCTATAATGCCACGGGTCGTTTCTTCAGCTCCGCATCTGCATTTCTGACGATCTTTTTCTTCTCTAAATCTCTCTTCTCTCCTAATCCCCATCATTTCCTGTCTTCATCCCTCCTTCCTAATAACTTCACCTGCAAACACCCTGCTGACTCATTGTCACCATCCTTTTGATTTTGCACAAGTCTTTTATTTCAGGGTCTTTTTATGCTACCCTTATCATCTCTGCATATGCAGTTCTCATTTCCTTTTCATCAAACTTACATTAACTGTGACATTTTCATCCCTTCCTCTATGATTAAAATATCTATGTGGTGTAATTTTCATTTCAACCACATTCTGAAAAGCAATATATCCCTGTATTGGTGTTTAATCTAACAAACTCTTTCCATTGATATTTTCTTCTACCGAATATATTTATGAATATTCTGCTCTGGAATCAGTGGATTAATAAGTCAAGCCTCATTTTGGATACATTCTCTCAAACATCTATTCATTCGTAGCCAGTCCAGGTTCCCCAAACTTAACCAAGCAAAGATTCAAATTCTTTCAGAATATTTCATTTTTATTTTTTTATTCTTTTCTGTTCGCGGACTGTATTCACTTACTGCCACAACATTTTCTCCCGCCACACGCGGTTTTACCAGAGCAGTCTGTGGAATAACTCATTTTGTGATCTTTGAAGCACCCGCTCAGTCTTCTGTCGTGATGAGCATTGCTGAGCTCTTGGTGCGCCCAGGGTCCTTTCAGTATACCCTGGGTTTGCCTATCATATTTTATTGGAATACCTAAAGGCTCTGTACCATTTGGTGTCTAGTATCAATATCTCAGGATAAGGATCAAACTTAGAAAGTCACAAGTGATCGCAGCTTCTTTGCTGTAATTCTGACTTCTTATTAGGACACAAAGCTTAATTGTGTGAGGACATCCCATTGAGGCAGAAATTTAACCTCAGGGAATGTAGGTTTGTATAAAAGCTTTTTATTAAAAAAAAAAAAAAATGCCTGTAGGCTCCAGAAGCGGATGCTTTTGAAATGATATCTAAAAATGTAGTACTTTATTTATAATGATTCGTAAGCTTCTTGAAATATTTAAGCTTCTTGAAACATTTTTTCATATAAAATAAAGAAATATCTAAGCTATCATTGTCTGTCTTTGTTCCACGTAAATAATGAGCAGAATAACTCTGAACACATATTTAGTATTTCAACTTATTTCATATTACATCCACAGATATTATGAAGACCTCTTTGCGTTCATTTTCTGTTTTTATATCGAATATTGTGTGATAGTCTTTATTATTATTATTATTATTATTATTATTATTATTATTATTATTATTATTATTATTATTATTATTATTATTATTATTTATTGCTTTTAATTTTTATAAAAGTTCTCCAATACTTTTTCGTGGCAAATTCACGTTTCGCATAAATATATTTGGATGAGTATATATCTATATAATTAACTGGCTGTGGACATAAAAGGATTTGTGCTTCGTTGAAGTATTAAACTGAAATTAGAATAATGAACAAAAAGAATCGGGATTAGAATTACAAAGGCCTTTCAGGAATTCAAGTCAGTTTCCCCGTTGTGGAAAGGTCACGTTTGATTGCAAATTTATATTTGATAACAGCGGCGCTGACTCAGTTTATTTATAACTTTCTGATGCTCAAGTGAATGGTGTCTGATCATCACGAGGTATTATTATTATTATTGTTATTATTATTATTATTATTATTATTATTATTATTATTATTATTATTGTTGTTGTTGTTCTTTTGTTTTATGTTGTCCATATCATGTTACAATAAACTGTGGCATAATTTTTTTTTATTGTTTAGAGTTGTAAACTTTGTGAAATATAGTTTTTTTTCTTTCTTTTTGGTCTATCACAGTCACCCTATTCGAGTGGGTGGTTTTGATAGTGTTGGGGGGTTCCGGGTTGTAGTTGTATCCTGCCTCCTTAGGAGTCCATCACTTTTCTCACTATGTGCGCTGTTTCTAGTAGCTCAGTTTTCTGCATGAGTCTTGGAGCTACTTCGGCATCTAGTTTTTCCAGATTCCTTTCCAGGGATCTTGAGATCGTGCCTAGTGTTCCTGTGACTATAGGTACAATTTCCACTGGCATATTCCATATCCTTCTTATTTCGATTTTCAGGTCTTGATACTTATCAATTTTTCTCATTCTTTCTCATCTACTCTGTTGTTCCATGGTATTGCGACATCAGTGAGTGATACTTTCTTCTTGATTTCGCCATTCAACGTCACGTCTGGTCTGTTGGCACGTATCACCCTATCTGTTCTGATACCATAGTCCCAGAGGATCTTTGCCTGATCGTTTTCTATCACTCCCTCAGGTTGGTACTCGTACCACTGCAAGCTAGCTGGTGTTTCTTGCACAGGCTCCAGTGGAGGGCTTTTACTACTGAAACATACCTCTTTTTGTATTGGTTCAGTGTAAGCGCCGGGCATTCGCTTGCTATGTGGTTTATGGTCTCGTCTTTTATATTGCACTTCCTGCATATGGGTGAAAGTTATCTCCATCTATTGTTCTTTGAACATATCTGGTTCTTAGGGCCTGATCTTGTGCCGCTGTTAGCATTCCTTCTGTCTCCTTCTTGAGTTCTCGCTGGCCAGTTCTTTTGTCTGTCTCAAGTACTGTCCGTGCATTTGTTTGTTGTTCCATTCCTCTGTTCTGTTTTTATTCTCCTGTCTTTGTATATTTCTGGGTCTTCGTCTACTTTTATCAGTCCCTTTTCCCATGCACTCATTATTATTATTATTATTATTTGGCAGCAGACCCTCTTTTAAACAGGTTCTATTGAATATTATTGCTGCTTCAGCTGCATTTATTTTGTAGAAGACTTTTTCTATTTTCCTTATTGTGGACTTCTCTTCAGTGGAGGTGCGTGCTAACAGCTCGCCTATATTTGTCATTTCATGGGGAAAAGTCAAAATCTGGATTCTGCTTCTTTATATATTCTATACAGTTAGTTATATACAATTGTTGCCGCGACGCGTTTCGACAGACTCTTCTGTCATTCTCCAGCGGGAGCTAGTAGAGGACTGGCAGATTGCATAGGTCCTTCTGAATTTATACGGGCTTCAGCGGGGGTCATGGATGGCGAATTCTGATTGGTTGCAGTCAGCGAACTTCAAGCCAAATTTCTGCGGCGAAGCTCGATCCTGACAGATCTTCACAACCTGGGAATGTCATTCATTCCAGCGTTCCCATTGGCCTGCCGTTGCGTGATGTCATGCCGGCTGACATCATCGGTAGTTTGGCTGCTATTGGGCTGCGGATGAATGATGTCATTATCTACTCTTTCTGTGGTAGTCGGGGATTGTCTCGAAGGGCGCCTCGCTCATCAGGGGCATCCCCATTTTCAGGGTTGTCGTTTTCAGGTATTCGTTGGATTTGGTGGGTGTTCTGCATTATTCTTCTTAAATTCGTGGGTAGGAGTGATGCCTCCTGCGTCGTATTCATTGTTGGTTTTCTCTCGGCAATGAGGAGCGCCTCTAGCAGGCGCAGACGTCGAGGTCGGCGGCTCTCCCGATTATACTTATATTTTGTATAATACTGTCGCGGGAGATGGAAATATTGTGAGTAGCACGGGCGTGGTTCATGATGGCACCCTCCTGGGCGTGGCAGGAGATCCTTTTGACAGACGCATCGTGGTCATTCCAATATAAGCGCCGGGGCATCCTCGGACAGGACATACAAATTGGTAGACCACGTTCTTCTGCTTGAGGGGTTCTCTTGCTGGCAGAGAGGGTTATTCTTCATCACCAGATCACGGGTGCGGCGGTTCTTATAATAAATTACAAGATTTATTCTCTTACTGTCTTCGGTCGGGGTGACGTTTTCCATGACGATTTTCTTCATGGAATTCTCGTCCTCACGGTACTGGGGATACATCGGGCCTTATAAAAGATCTTTATGTCATCTTGGGGGCAGGTTGTGTGTTCTCACCGTTGTACCATTTTTCCAGGCCAGTTCGAATTTCTTTGTTTACGAGAGTTTGTTGGTGAAACCATTGTTCACCAACATTTGTGCAGCACGTTCGAATTCCTTGTTGGTGTCCTGCCAGGTGGAGCAGTGGGAGAGGGCCCTTTTAATGAAGGTCCTGACTGTCGTGTTCTTAAACCTAGCAGGGCACTCGCTATCCCCATTCAAGCAAAGTCCCAAATTGGTGGATTTTGTGTAGACTGATGTCTTCAAGTTCCGTTCCGTCTTTGTGACCATAACGTCGAGGAAGAGCCGGTCGTCTGTGCTGAACTCGACAGTGTAGTTCAACACACTACATTGTTGGAAGGTCAGACGAAGGGCTTCAACCTCCTCCTCGTTGTCTGCTTGAACGAAGATGTCGTCGATATATCGGGCATATTTCTTCGGCCGCTGGATTCTCTCGAAGACACGTTCTTCTACGGTGCCCATGTAAAAATTTGCAAAGAGGACGCCCAATGGAGAGCCCATCGCAACGCCATCCTTCTGTCTATACATGTGCCCTCTGTGCGTAGTGAAAGGCGCCATCTTCGTACAGATCTCCAGCAGAGCCTTCAGGAACCTTCTGGGATGTTCAGGGGGTCATTGTCGGCTCTCTATAGACTTTGTTTAGGATAATGTGGATGGTTTCATCCACAGGTACATTGGTGAATAGACTCTCTACGTCCAGAGAAGCGATGGTCCCTGCGCCGGGGAGTCTCGGATCACTTCGAGGAATTCCACAGAGGACTTCAGGCTATAACTGCTCGGGACGGGGGGGTCAAGATATGATTTAGTCGTTTGGCGGGGCGTAGGTCAGGGCAGGTGTTTGGCTGATGATCGGGCGGAGGGGATTGCCAGCCTTGTGTGTCTTGACATTCCCATACAGGTAACCAAGTTCGAAGTCACCTGCGATGGGAAGATGGACAGCATTGCTGGCAGCATTCACAGTGCTGATGATCTTATTAGCTTCCCTCTTGATGTCTTCGATGGGGTTCTCGTCAGCCTCTCTCGAATTTCGTCGTGTCCGACAGGATGGCATCAATTTGTCGAAATACTCCTCGTGCACGTATAAGGACAAAAGCTGCTGTCTTGTCAGCGCGAACTGTGATGCCTTCCTTTTCCTTCAGCTCCTAATTCGCAGCTTTCCTCATCTCACGGTGCAGACTCCACTGTTGTAGGACCCTCTCTCCGTGAGGGCTTCTGCTAACAGGAGGGGCTGGAGGGCGTCGGAAGTTCTAACGGTGCCTCGAGATTCTAACTGTTGTATTGATTCAAGCATCAGTTCTATTTCCAACCTCTTCTCGTGGTTCTTTGGCCTCGAAATAAAGTGGCAGTTCAGCCCCAAATTCAGCAAAGCGTCTTGATCCGGGAGGGCTGGAAATCTGTCAAATTGATGTAGCCTTTGTGCTGCTGCGGCACTGTAATTTACCGCCGTTGAGGGCGGTGAGTTTTGCGCATGACGCCCCTCATGCGTTGGGTCATATCATCCTCTCGAAGGCGGTTTAGACAGGCCAAAACTTCTTCTTCAGAATTCATCATCGAGAAGAGGTTGGAAATAGAACTGATGCTTGAATCAATACAACAGTTAGAATCTCGAGGCACCGTTAGAATTTTTCCGACGCCCTCCAGCCCCTCCTGTTAGCAGAAGCCCTCAAGGAGAGAGGGTCCTACGACAGTGGAGTCTGCACCGTGAGATGAGGAAAGCTGCGAAGGAGTCCTGAAGGAAAAGGAAGGCATCACAGTCCAACGCGCTTGACAAGACAGCAGCTTTTTGTCCTTATACGCACGGAGGATTATTTCGGCAAATTGGATGCCATCCTGTCGGACACGAAGAAATTATATAGAGGCTGACGAGAACCCCATCGAAGACATCAAGAGGGAAGCTAATAAGATCATCAGCACTGTGAATGCTGCCAGCAATTTTGTCCATCTTTCCCCCATCTATAATGACTTCGAACTTGGTTACCTGTATTGGGAATGTCAAGATGGGCTGGCAATCCATTTAAAATCATCAGCCAAACACCTGCCCCGACCTACGCCCCCGCCAAAACGACTAAATTTATCTTGATTATTATTACGTCCCGAGCAGTTATAGCCTGAAGTCCTCTGTGGAATTCCTCGAAGTGATCCGAGACTCCCCGGGCGCAGGGACCATCGCTTTTCTGGATTATAAGAGAGTCTATTCATATTAACGTACCTGTGGATGAAACCATCCACATTATCCTAAACAAAGTCTATAGAGAGAAACAATGACCCCTGAACATCCCAGAAGGTTCCTGAAGGCTCTGCTGGAGATCTGTACGAAGATGGCGCCTTTCACTACGCAAGAGGGCACTTACCAGACAGAAGGATGGCGTTGCGATGGAATATCTCCATTGGGCATCCTCTTTGCAAATTTCTTACATGGGCGATAGAAGAACGGTTCGAGAGAATCCAGAAATCATTATATCGACGTTTGATAACTTCGTTCAAGCAGACAACGAGGAGGAGGTTGAAATCTTCGTCTGACCTTCCTGCAATGTAGTGTGTTGAACTACACTGTCGAGTTCAGCACAGACGACCGGCTCCCCTTTTTCGACGTTATGGTCACAAAGACGGAACGGAACTATTGAAGACATCAGCCTGCACACAAAATCCACCAATTTGGGACTTTGCTTGAATGGGGATAGCGAGTGCCCTGCTAGGTTTAAGAACACGACAGTCAGACCTTCATTAAAGGCCTCTTTCCCACTGCTCCACCTGGCAGGACACCAACAAGGAATCTGAACGTGCTTCACAAATGTTGGTTGAACAATGGTTTCACCAACAAACTCGTAAACAAAGAAATTCGAACTGGCCTGAAAAAATGGTACAACGGTGAGAACACACAACCTGCCCCCAAGATGACATAAAGATCTTTTATAAGGCCCGGATGCATCCCCAGTACCGTGAGGACGAGAACTCCATGAAGAAAATCGTCATGGAAAACGTCACTCTGACCGAAGACAGTAAGAGAATAAATCTGTAAGAACCGCCGCACCGTGATCTGGTGATGAAGAATAACCTCTCCGCCAGCAAGAGAACCCTCAAGCAGAAGAACAGTTTGGTCTACCAATTTGTATGTCCTGTCCGAGGATGCCCTGGCGCTTATATTGGAATGACCACGATGCGTCTGTCAAAAGGATCTCCTGCTACGCCCAGGAGGGTGCCATCATGAACCACGCCCGTGCTACTCACAATATTTCCATCTCCCGCGACAGTATTATACAAAATATAAGTATAATCGGGAGAGCCGCCGACCCTCGACGTCTGCGCCTGCTAGAGGCGCTCCTCATTGCCGAGAGAAAACCAACAATGAATACGACGCAGGAGGCATCGCTCCTACCCACGAATTTAAGAAGAATAATGCAGAACACCCACCAAATCCAACGAATACCTGAAAACGACAACCCTGAAAATGGAGATGCCCTGATGAGCGAGGCGCCCTTCGAGACAATCCCCGACTACGACAGAAAGAGTAGATAATGACATCATTCATCCGCAGCCCAATAGCAGCCAAACTACCGATGATGTCAGCCGGCATGACATCACGCAACGGCAGGCCAATGGGAACGCTGAATGAATGACATTCCCAGGTTGCGAAGATCTGTCAGGATCGAGCTTCGCCGCAGAAATTTGGCTTGAAGTTCGCTGACTGCAACCAATCAGAATTCGCCATCCATGACCCCCGCTGAAGCCCGTGTATAAATTCAGAAGGACCTATGCAATCTGCCAGTCCTCTACTAGCTCCCGCTGAGAATGACAGAAGAGTCTGTCGAAAACGTCGCGGCAACAATTGTATATAACTAACTGTATAGAATATATAAAGAAGCAGAATCCAGATTTTGACTTTTCCCCATGAAATGACAAATATAGGCGAGCTGTTAGCACGCACCTCCACTGAAGAGAAGTCCGCAATAAGGAAAATAGAAAAAGTCTTCTACAAAATAAATGCAGGTGAAGCAGCAATATTATTATTATTATTATTATTATTATTATTATTATTATTATTATTATATATACCCTGGCCTCTTTTAATCGATTAATATTTGTAAAATCTGAATAACATTTTGCATTTTGAATTCATCCGAAGGGATTGCCAGTGCTTTCTGTTGCCATTACATCATTCGTAATACTTATCCTACTTCCCGGATGGAAATCACGTGATATGCTGCATAATTTACCTTCGTGTTCACTAGAAAAATTTGGAAGGCAATCCATTTATTTTTTATTTTTTATTTTTTGGCTAAACTGATGAGCTTTTTTTTTTTATTCGTTTTTTTCTGTAGGTAGAGGGCTTCAGGGCCATAGGTGGCACTTTGGAATATTTGTCGCTTTTTCATGATAGTTTTGTGTTGGCCGTATTCAGGTCCTCTCCGCAGTTGTCAAAGTTTTTGAAGGTCAGATTCCACAATTAACGATTCTAGTCTACAAAACTTTGAGACTTGCTGAAGCCATTCTGACATCTCCACACTTATATTTGGGTATGAGTTTTGTATTGGGAAAAAATCCACCCAGCTTTTGCTACTTGTTAACAGCAGTGCTGCACTTTTACTATGTAATTATTAATACGTCGCATTACAAAACGTATTGGGTATATCCTAACACAAATTCACCAGACGTTGACTCGAGTTACGTTGATACGCATAAAAAGGTTTTCTCTCAGTTTCTTTTTCCACTGGAACTGGACGGGGCTCGTTTTTGGGGAGGGAGAAGGGGTCAGGTCTCTCCTGGATGGGGTTTCGGAGCAACTTCATCCTTACAATACCCTACTACGTTTTGTTAATTTCGGAGCTCTGTCTTCAAAAGTCCATATTTTCTTCCTTCCATCTTACTTTCCTCCACCCGCTCCCAACAGTTGATTCATAGTGCAACTGCGAGGTTGTCAAACCTTTTTACTGTCAATTTCCATTTCAGTACTGAATGACCTCATAGGTCCCAGCGCTTGGCCTTTAGCCTAAATTCTATATTCTATTTTATTTTATTCATAGTCCAGGGTAAACTACCAACTGCAATTCAGAGCTTCGGTTCATTACCCTTGACATATTTAGGAAAACTCCACAAACAGGTATACAAAATTCTACTTGAGGTATACTGGACGCAGTAATAAAAATGGAAAACCATTCTTTCATCATCTGGTAATAAATTGAATTTCAAAATCTACTTTGTTTAAGGTGGCAGAGGTGGGTATTCCGTATATGAATGGATCGGTTGGGAGGATAGCAGTACAATGACTAAAGTGATACTTTGTAGCTTTCGTTCCACCGTTTGGGGGTCCTTTTTTTTCTGTCTCAAAGCCTCTATTTTCGGAATTATGATACTTTTAAGTGTTGATATCGAGGCTGATATCGATAATGAAATTTATACTGATACAACACAACAATAATAGTAGAATTATATGAACAATGTGTTTGATCAACAGAGGCTAATGTGATTGCAGAGAGGAATTGGCTTTCGTCAATCTGTGTGTACGTATCCTATTTGTCTTTATCAACTTTGTTAATTAAAAATTTGTTTTTTCTTGCACTTAAGAATTTCCTACCCGGTTCCTCACCCAGGACACGTAATCTCAGAAAGACCGTGTGAATATGTATCATAAACCTTCTTGAGAAGAAGTTGTTTATCGCTAATGCATCTTCTCAGGGGAAGGGTTTTTCATGGAAGACTGACAGGGCTTGTACACTTTTATAAATTCCTCTCTCTCCCTTTTTTTAGACCTTTATTTTTTACCAGCATACCTGTTCGACCCGCGGCCCTTTCATTGTGCTTCTCCGCGATGGCCGGTGAAAGAGGGAAAACTGGCTTTTTCCTCAACGTTTCTCTGTTGCTGAAGTTTTGTATGATTTCTTTAAGCTTTTTTTTTTACCTATTGTGTAGTGTCCAAATATTCAAATAAGTATAGGGGTCACTTCTTTAAATTATGACAATAAATGAGTAGTTTTAGGTAAGCTGGAAACGGAGAACACACCCGTAAAGATAGGTTTGCTGAAATGTGGCTGAGGAGGGCATAATCTCTATTCGAAAACTTTGCACAGCTTCAGGGTTGCATTAACAATGTTTCTGTGAAACCGAAGCGCACTAAGGGACCGATAGCCTATGCTTTTCAATTCCATTGTAAAGTTTGTACATTAAAAGTTCAAGGTGAATTGCGTAGGCTTCATTCCTTACAAGGAATGGGACTGTGGAAAGAGTGATAAACCTCACTAAAATGTTTAAAAATCATTCCTCGCTGCTACAGTTACTTATGACAAGCTGGCCTGACAAAGGGCTTCTGCTAACAAAGTGATGGGAATAAAAGTGCAGCGTTTTCATGAACTCATAAGACTTTTGCTTCTCACTGCGAGCATTTAGTCACAGATCATTGCACTGCACCGGAGGCACCTGGAGGCTGGAGGTACCATCGGTGGCTTGTTCATGACATGTTTGATGTGAAGATTGCGTGGCAGAACGGTTTACATTTTAGTCAGACGCCCCAAGCACCTGAGAACACGTGCTCTGACTGAGAAAATGGCTGACCAAGTTACTGCTGAGGAGAGGAGGATGTTACTGCTGAGCTAAAGCACCTTCAGATTGCTGGGAGTCTTATCTTGGCCACAACTAAGTTGTGGAATAGTTTGCCTCCTGGTGCAGCTGTGGAGTCTTTTGATCTCGAGCTGTTTCAGGGGGAGCAAATTCATCTCTGCTTCCTGCTGACATCTGAATTTAGGTGTGTCGGTCTTATTTGCTATTCCATACTGTTTATTTGTTTATCGCCTTTTTCTATAACTTTTCTCTCTCTCTCTCTCTCTCTCTCTCTCTCTCTCTCTCTCTCTCTCTCTCTCTCTCTCTGTCTGCAGATTGATTTCCCTTTGGAGCCCTCTTGAGTTTATAGTCTGTTGACTCTGTCCATAAGGGTTTTCAGCTGAAGGCTTAACGAAAGAAAGAAAGAAAGAAAGAAAGAAGGAAGAGCAGAAACTTAGTCAGCAGACAAGGATAAACAGGAGAACCCAGAAGATGTAAGTCCATTGCAATGGATCCCTAATAAACATTCCATTACCCGAAACTTAGGATTTTTGTCGCGTGCTATAAACCTTGGGTATGAAGTTACTGCACCTTTGATACTGATGCACAAAAAGGGAACAGGTTTTTGCGAGACCTACCTGTGGTGGGCTTGGCTCTGATGAAATTCAACGTACTTGAAGAAATGGTTCAGAAACCGGTTACAACGAACTTGTTGAGGGTTTTTTATAAACGACGCCCTTGACCTTTGCCACCAGGTCGTCCATCAGGAGTACGTTGTTTGAAATAACGGTCAAAGGTTGCCGTGGTTCCTCCCACCCAGCCTTCAGCCTATCCACTGCACCCAAAAGAAAGTGTTCGGATAAAAGAAGTGAAATATCTACATTCACTCTTACCACATTCCCATCCTAATTCAAGGAATAGCTCGAAAGGCCTTATCAACAGTATGGGGCGAGAGGGTCAACGGGAACTGGGCATGATGAATCCACAGACAAGGACCCTGGTGAGACTTCAATTAAGCCGAGGTCATCCCGTGCCCCTCCGTGTGCCTTCCTTTCTCCTCTGGACCCTGTGCTGTCGACCCTCGCTTTGATAACAATACGGAAAAGGGAGACTCAAGTCTTCTGATCACATTAGGGTACTAAATGTCTTCAAGAAAGAGAGAAGAAAGCAAGACTGCGAAAACAGAGTAGTGATACAATGAATCCATATTAATAACATTGCTATTAATATTTATTTTTTTCATTTTCGGAATTTGCTGCGCCGTCTCGTTTTCGGTGAGTGTTAATATAATATTATTTTTTTTTATTAATATAACGTTTTTGAAGGTATTCATGTTTATTATTAAGTTGCTACTTGATAGTGTTCATTTGTAACAGTCATTTGTGTACTGCACTTCATTCTTTGCAATTATTCGCAATGTTACAGTTTTGTTATTGTTTCTGATTAGAT
>NC_089785.1:9036887-9041887 GCF_040412425.1 Macrobrachium rosenbergii | reverse complement strand
GGCAAAGCTAACCTTCATTTTCTCGAAGACTATTAAGAAAACCTGTTATTGACTCCCTGTTCAATCATTCTCTTTAACCTTGTTTCAGTGACCTAAGTCCTAACTACGAGAAGGCCATCTGTAAAATTGTTGGTTGAAACTATCCTAAAATTCCAGGAAATCATGACTGTCATCACTAATATTGGTTTTTAAAGTATTTTGGTTTTGCTTTCAGCAAAATATTGTGATATAAAAGATTTTTTTAACAAAAAGTTAATCTACAACAACAACGAAAAATCAGTGTCGATTCAGATATTTCACTCACTTATTCAGTAACTTTTCCGTATGTTGTCCTTTTTTAGTGAGATAATATATTCTTAGTACTTTATATAATGGATTCGTATTGACTCTACACATAATTATAGAACTGTAATATATTGATAAAGTGCGTAAATTTAGAAGTGTGTATCCGTTTTTTGTGAACATAAAAAACATGATGGAATTAAAGGATGACGGTATCTAAAAAAAGAATTATTGAATTATATTATTTATTTGAAACTCAGCTGTAAAATTGTACATACCTTTCCATCTTCCGTCAATACCCGCACTAATAGCTTAGCAAAATAATTGTGCATTAATGAAATTCTGATAGGGCTATATTTGGGGATATAGTTTTTAGTTTTCCTTATCGCACTTAGTCCTTCTGTTTTTGAATTTTGAACGTAACAGACGAAACGAATTGAAAGAAAATTGATGATTGTTTTTCTCAGAATTCATATTTTCATTTCTGCTTTCGACATTTCCCAGGAGAAAAGAAGACGGTTTTACTCGCAGACTTGACTTGGGCCAATATTTGTCTTTCAGTGGTATCCTTGTTTTCGGAGAAGGCACTGGGCAGACTATCTTTCCTTTTTTTTTTTTATTCAGACACTGGGGAAGTCGGCTGAGTTTCTTTCACAACATTTCTTTCCTTGTGCGAACGCCTCTCTCATGTTTATCAGTGTTTATGTATTATCATTCTCCTTTGAGTCCAACTTCTGTTTTTCTTCTCTGTAGCAACCCTGAAGAAATGTAATATTCAGCACAAATTGGAAAATAGTTGACAGGAACAGGATATAGCAATGTGTCATTGCCCGTACCATACTCCCTCCGCAGTATTTGAATCTTTCCATATAAAAATCTTTCCATATAAAACACGTAGAAGATTTCTTCGAAAATCTACTAATGAAGACACCCCGTTTGCACGCGCGCGGATCAATAACGGCTTTTTCCAAAAAGCAAAGGTGGTAGAAGTCACCGCAAGATTCATAGGAGCATATAATTACTAAACAACGGAAGTAGTTGAATCATTTTATCTCATTTTGGGAAGTTTTTGTGATAACTGAAGCATGTTTTGTACAGTGTAGCCTAAAGATAATAAAGGAGAGCGTCAGAGACGCGTGAAAGATTAAAAGAGCTCGTAGAAGAAAAACGTAAATGTAAATTAAAGTAAAATTACAGAGGTTAATACAAGATGTAAAGAAACAGAAACATAGAATGAAAAGGAGAGAGAGAGAGAGAGAGAGAGAGAGAGAGAGAGAGAGAGAGAGAGAGAGGTACAATTATATCCCTATTCCCCAAACAACAAAAGATCACAGCTGACTACAAGAGACCCAACTCAATTAGAAAGAAAGAAAGAAAGAAAAAAAAAAAGAAAGCAGAGAAGGAAAAAAAAGAGCCTCTTGAGCCGAAAGCCAAAGTCGTAGAAAGTTTCCGAAAGCCATAGAGGGGTTCATCCCGACTTCTCTTTGTGGCAGGAAAACTACTCCTCCTGAAAGTCCAGATGATATTTTCCATCCTCTCTCTCTCTCTCTCTCTCTCTCTCTCTCTCTCTCTCTCTCTCTCTCTCTCTCGGTCGCGGTCTACCTGGCTTTTGACCCATTTTTTCATAAGCTTTTCTTGTGTTTTTATCAGCATGCACGTGTATATTACGCCATGGCGTTATTTCGTTTTCCGTTAAGTTGTGAACAGTCTATCTTTTGTTTTCTACTAAGGTGTGGATTTTTTTTTTTTTTTTCGTTTTCTGTTAAGTTGTGGTATACTTTTTTTTTTTTTTTCGAATTCCGTGAAGTTATAGGTATTATATTCCGTTAAGCTGAGGGACTTGTTTCTTCCGTTTTCTGTTAGGCCGTGGACATGATTTTTCGTTTTCCGTTGTGTTGTGGACATTTTTTGGGTGGTTTTTGTCTTTGATTTAGTAGTGCACATTTGGTCATATTTTTCGTTTTGCACTCATCCGTGGAAAACCTGGTGGGTTTGGGGAGAGGGGTGGGTAGATTGGTTCTCATTACGCTGATTTGTCGTGATTTGGTTTCAGTTCTTGGTCATTCTTGTGTTCTCTATGTCATAACAATCTTTGTTCAAATTATTAGTAAGTTATTATTTTTTAATTTTTATTATTTACCGTGTGTTAATGAAGACAATTTTTGTAGTTAATTTCTTAGAAAGCATTTGGGTTTTATTTCGTATCTTTATTTCGTCTCTGGAAAGTTGAATTTACCTGAAATGGCCTTTTTACAAACTTCCCCGCATTTTGCTACAACATTTTTCCTCCGTTCGTCAGAGAAGGCGGAAAAGCCTAAGTAAGAAATGCATTTTTAGTTGCAAACTTTTCTGATCCGTGTCAAGTGTTTTGTAAATAATGGGTAAATTACATCATGCACTTTTATTTAGAAGCATAAACATAAAATTTTCAGTTTTCTGTTTTCGTCTGCGCACTGTGAACTTTCATGTTGTTGAAATATTCTTGAAATTAGGGAAATTCATGTAATTTAAGTTCCTATCTATGTAATCACATATTTCAGTGTCATTAATTTTATCATTATCATAAAGTGTTGTTGTCTACCCTTATCGTTCCCTATTTCATTAGAAATAGATAAACAATCAAGATTATGGCCTAAAAACTATGAGAGGAATTTTTATTTTCCCCTTAAAATTTGTTGCTTATTTCAGCAGCTACTGAGGTTAAAGGGGAAATTACTTTGACATTTTGAATGGAATAATTTACTTATTACTTTTTATATACTGAAAACATTGTTTTTATCCATTTGGTTTTCATTCATTATTTCTTTGCATATACACACACACAAATAGAAACATTTCCACATCTGGAAGGTGAGAGAGAGCGCGCAAGATGGGGGTGAATGCCGCAGTATATGAAAGGGAGTAGAACGTGTTACTGGTAACCCTGATGTGTAGGAATAAGTATAGACTAATAAAGTGGAAGTTTTCTGCAGAGGAGATTCAGCCACAATTCAACACTTTAAGTATGAAAGTGGCTGTGATCATTGTCTTTCATCTCTTGAAAGGTACCCTCCCTTTAAGGGGGAACAGCTTAATTTATATATATATATATATATATATATATATATATATATATATATATATATATATATATATATATATATATATATATATGTGTATATATGTGTGTGTGTGTGTGTGTGCGTGCCAGGATACAATTTCACAAAGACTTGCAAGAACATGAGAGACCTTCACAACCGCAAAACACACCGATAAATCCAAACGTAACTTGTTCATGTTTTGACAGACAATTTCCTGATTACGTCACGCTCTCACTGTCCAATCAAATGAGCCTCTCATTAACAAATGCATCGAATATACCATGAAATAAAGTAAAGCATGCGCTACAGAAAATTTGATCGACATATGCCCAATACGGTGTTCGGTTTATGAAGGAACGAATTGAGCGTAATAGCGGTATCTGGCAGTCAAAAATATGAATGCAACGGACCCTTAACACTCGGTTTGCCCAGTATGTTTGATCATGACACATGCAGGTGAATGAGTAAATGGAGAATTGCATACTTAAATACTTAATGGGAGAGTTATCATACAATTGGATATTATTGTACCCCTGTATTCATATTAAAGATATAGAAATAGATTGTTACAGTGGCAACATTCATGAATGATTTTTTAAGGTGCGTCAACGCTGCAGTAAAACGCGTCGACAACTTATTGTACACTACCTGAAACTGGTCAGATACAAGTCAACGACTTTTAGTTGCTCAAACCAGAGCTTCAGACGATTATCAGCATTTGCCAAAGATTCGTTTCCACTGACGGTCATTGACTTGTTGTCAACTACTTTGTGATATGTTTGCGATAAGGTTCCGACATGTTCACAACAAGTTTTCCTGGGTATGAACGCACCTTTGATTTTATGTACAAAACAGTCCACAAAAAAAAAAAAAAAAAAATCACGAGAAAACTCATTAACAAATAACTCCAGTCCCTTCTTCTCGTGAAACTTACAAGGAGCATTAACAGTATACTTACGTTATCAGTGCTATTGAATGCCAAAATATTATATAATATATATATATATATATATATATATATATATATATATATATATATATATATATATATAAAATTTCTGACTCACGTTGGATCGAACCCATGTCTTTCAGGTGGAAGGCAAGGGCGGTATCCACTAGGCCATATAAGTCTAAAGGAAGTTGGAACCTGAGAGCAACTGCACCAAAGGAATTACATGGGCAAGCCAACTGCTTGCATACCAGCGAGTTTTCCCCAACTTCCCGACTCAGCAATGACCCAATAGACAGCATTTCATTCGAATGATCCCTTCTGAGTGAATAAGATAGAAATAATCAACACACAATCACGTGTGGAACAGAAATAAATTTCTGACTCACGTCGGGATCGAACCCATGTCTTTCAGGTGGAAGGCAAGGGCGCTATCCACTAGGCCATAAAAGTCTAAACGAAGTTGGAACCTGAGAGCAACTGCACCTGGGTTCGATCCCGACGTGAGTCAGAAATTTATTTCTGTTCCACACGTGATTGTGTGTTGATTATTTATATATATATATATATATATATATATATATATATATATATATATATATATATATATATATATATATATATGTGAGTTTAAGATTGTGTTGTGTATATATATATATATATATATATATACTATATATATATATATA
>NC_089785.1:9006887-9029387 GCF_040412425.1 Macrobrachium rosenbergii | reverse complement strand
CATGACAACATGGGCTGTTTAAAGGAGACGAAGAATCAGACGATAAAACTAAGATCTTGGATTCTCTTGTAAAAAAGCAATATAGTATTACTTCAAGATTTCCTCACAGGTAGGCAGCAGCAAGTTGCTGTAGACGGGGTTTTATTGAACCACGACCTGTTGTGTCTTGACTCCCACAGGGTAGTGTTCTTTGTCCACTGTTATTCTTGAGTATATAAGTGATTCGTGAACAGCAGCACCAATATGCAGTATATGTGCCTCGATGTCGAACTTCTCAGTCCCGGACTGTGGGTTTATCTTCTTCTTCTTCTTCTTCTAATAATAATAATAATAATAATAATAATAATAATAATAATAATAATAATAATAATAATAATAATAATAAACTAGTGTTACAGATATCAAAATTAGAGTTCCCTGTATATTCCTGGAAACATTATAATGATTAAATTTTAATACTGAAAATGTGTGTGTGTGTGTGTGTGTGTGTGTGTGAGAGAGAGAGAGAGAGAGAGAGAGAGAGAGTGGGCAACGTCAATTGATAACTTTGTCCCGTTGGCCAAGTTGAAACAATGAAATCCTCTCTGTTCAGAAACTAGACAAAGGGACTCCGTCCTCCCCCCAATTTCTAAACCCTAACATCCATTGCTATCACACCTGTGAGGAGCGCCTATGAGAGACATCCTCATAATTCTCAGGATTTCCAAAGCTTTGCCCGACCCTGATTTCTTTTTATTTCTCTTTCTTAATGAGGAATGGCTTTGGGTGTCGGCCTATAAGTTAGTTAGAAGAAGCGGAGAAATTGTCTTCCTCACATATACAATCTCTCTCTCTCTCTCTCTCTCTCTCTCTCTCTCTCTCTCTCTCTCTCTCTCTCTCTCTCTCTCAGCATTTCTTCTCAAGTGTTGATTATGAAAAATGCCCTGCCCGTGTATTTGGGGAGCCAATAAAATTTTTATCAAAATAAATTGAATAAATACGATAGATTGATTAATCGCTTTAAGTAAATCTTTGTCAGGGCAAGATTATAGTGTTCCCAATATCCCTTCAGACTTCTTGACAGTTTTCCTTGACAGTCCCTGTTGTTTAAGTGACAGGAGGCCATTTCACTCGGTTCAGCTTCAGCCTTTTTTGGACGGGGACTTTCAGCATTATGGGTCTTGAGGGTCATCAAAAGTCCCCAGCTAAATTTGGGTGGTGGACTTTAAAATGACCTCAAATCCTGCATCTAGCTGCTTGTTCATTTCCGTATTTATTTGATTATTTTGACCTTGCTTAGGAGTTGGCATCATCTTCTGTCACTAATGGTGGAATCCATATGCTTTTTCAAACTCATTCGTGAGGCTCCTTGACACATTAGGCACCTTATCACCTTTCTATTGATGTTATCAAATTGTTTCTAACGTTAACCCGCCACTTACTTTCCTTAATGACGCCAATTCTAAGATTCCCACGAACACCTCAGGATTGAAACTCGTTCGCCCCCCAAGTTGGACAAAGGAGAAACTTTTCCTCACCTTGGAGGAAGAGCAGACCTTCAATTATGACCTCAGTTTCGATCCTTTTAGCTCCTCGGAAAAAGAGCGACCAAATGATGGACGTTCTTTTAGATATTAAACGTTCGGTAGGGGTCCAGAATCTCTCGAACCCCTCTATGTTTGAGAGAGAGAGAGAGAGAGAGAGAGAGAGAGAGAGAGAGAGAGAGGAGGGAGAGGAGAGGGTGGGGGGGCGCTTACAAAGGTTACCAGCATAGTAAAGTATCTACAGTGATATAAGCAATTAATAATTGCTATTGAATAGTTTTCCTGCTTATGTTCGCATTGATTATATCTCTTCTTCCTGGTAAACATGCCTCTCTCTCTCTCTCTCTCTCTCTCTCTCTCTCTCTCTCTCTCTCTCTCTCTCTCTCTCTCTCTCTCTCTCTCAATGGAAGAATCACGGGTACAAATATAAAACCTCGTTTAACTACTTTCAACAGAACTACTCCTGATTTTGTTGAGCAGATTATCAAAGCTAAAGCCGTGGCTATTTCTTATCCCAGTATTGGCAAATAAACGACTGTGAACATAAGGCAAAGACAGCAGGTATGGGAAAATGAGTTGATACGGTGCCATCACTGTTCAGAACTAGGCTACTAACATGAGGTTAGTGCCTTGGTTGAAGCTGAATTTGACAAACAAGGTTTCATGCACTTACGTGAAAGAAGTTGTTTACTTCATGTATGATCCCCAGTTATTGACTTTTGATATCATCTTCCCATCAGGAGTGAGACAAGAAGTAAACAGGAAACAGGGACAAAACGAAATGGAAGAATATGTTGTTTCCCTCCTCTCTTGACTCTTACGCAAACTCATTTATCCCCGCAGACGTTCCTTTGCAAAGTGGCGATTTCCTGTGACAGAAAGAAAGAAACACCCAAGTCTTAGCATACTTTCGGGCGAGGAGTCTGACCGGCCGCCATTCCTGGAACGAATTCTTTGTCTGAGGAGTCTTCGGTCTCTCATCGCCTCCATTTTTCAGGCCTCAGGGTCCTCCCCAAAATGCATCGGATGACTTTGTAAAGGAGAGGAACGAGGAAAAGGAAGGTGCTATTTCGGGTAAGGGTTCGGTCCATCGGCAGTATCCTATAAGGCGAGGGATTTGGTGTGAAAAATGTTATGGCTTTTATTACACGTTTAGAGTGCGAAATTATATTGTTATATATTAAATATAGCCCATGAAATCAAAGGAAAATGAAGGGTGTATGCACACCACAGTAAAATATGTCATAAACACATTAGCAACTTGTCACATACATACCACATATAAGTTGAAGACAAGTCAGCAACCGGAAGTGGAGAAGAGACCCTTTGCCAATGCTGGGTAATCATATAAGGCGCTGGTTAGGACTACCGATAAGCCGTTGTCTTGTATCCAGCCTGTGTGCTGTGTGTGTGTGTGCGTGTGTGGCTAGCTTGCGTTCTGATATGTTTGACTGCAATGTTGACTTACCCTTTGGGAAATATAACGATTACCCTTTGGGGAATATAACGAACAAGATGATTATTAAGAAGAGGCAGAGAATAGTTGTCTTAAAATCGTTGATCACAGACTTGTTGTGACCAATTCTGTTTCAGCTGTAGATAAAAATCAATACTCCTTCCTAGGGCTTGGGGAAAGGTACTTTTTCAGAGGTTTGCAATTGACCTTTCAACTTTGCTTCCTAATTATGTGGAGCACTAAATTTTCTGTGTGGTCACCGATGACCAGTGCAGAAGCCATTTTGAATGATTTTACCATCAATAGAAGAGAAGAAATGTAAACGATAAAAGTTTATCAAACATATTAAAAGGAGTGATTTTGTAGTGACTATTCCAGATTTTTCCTCTTATAGTAAGTGCCAATGTTATTAACAATGCAGCCTTTATATCACACTAGATAATGAGAATTTTCACTACTAAGCAAGATTGTCTTGGATCCTCAGTTATAAACCTATAAGTAATCCCAGTCAGTACATCAGATATACAGAGAAAATTTAATATATTTGTGGTAATTTGTATTATCTAGATTTGACCCGCGACATCTGAGTGGCATGCCACGACACTAACCACTATACCATTGCAAAAACGGAAAATTAAAAAGGAGCGATTTCCTGGCATTTAGCGAAAGGTCCTTGGGAAGAAAGAACGAAAACAGAAAAAAGAAAGAAGAGAAAAAGAAAGCCAAAGAGCAACACCAAAAGTTCTTGAATGCTTTCGGGTGAAGAGCTCTTCCAGCCTGAAGGAGGAGTCTGATCGCCCGCCATTACCTCTGAGGAGCCTTCGGTCTCTCATCCCCTCCATTTGTCAGGCCTCAAGGTTCTCCCCCAAATGCTTCCGTTTATCAGCTGTATTTGGTCTCCATGACTACATGGCTGGCATTTAATATAAACAGAAACATTACAAAATCCCCAGAGTACTTAGTATTGCGTATTTTGTGTGAGGTCTTCTATATAAACAGCCTTTTTTATTGACAAAACTCATAATTGCTGATAAGATATTTCCATTAAGAGGTTAAAGGATCTTTGTTCGCTTGGTATAATTGTTTGAACATCAACTTTTTATCTGTCCACTTCTACTTTGTGCTTCAGTGGAGAGAACAAGAGTTGGCTCGGATAACTTTCTCTTGGGACAATTTAGATGTCAACTTTGCCTTGCAAGAAAATTTTAAATGTAACAACAAAGGAATGCCAGTGTTCTAAAGCTGTTTATGATGTTCTTAACGATTCAAGTTTAAGAATTTGAACATGAAGCAAAGTCAGCAAATGTAATAATAAAGCTAAATTTCTTTGGTATCACTTCCGGAGGCTGGTGTTTTGGCCTGCCCTCAGTTGCACACATGCAGACACACCTGCAGAAACCTGATGGTATGTATTTCCTCTGCCAATAGGCTTTGTGGCTGTAGCCACTGTATCCAGATTTCATTCCTTTCTAGTGTTAGAGAGGAATGCGGAGACAAGGACACAGAGACAGACGTGAAGGAAGTAATCATTCTTCTAAAAATGCTCTCACAGCATCGCCCCCTTTTCTTGTAGGCAAAATGATCGTTTCACGTTTGTTTTCCATTGCATCAATACAAATGCAATAAAAGCGAAGGGTGGACGATATCCAATGGAAATGAACGAACGTCATTTGGCCAAATGAGAGGCATTCGGTGTTTCAGCGCCTCTGTCCGTCAAACTTCAAGGTTCCCACGAAATGGATGACTTTATTCCGTGTCATGAGCACCACTGTGCTTGCCTGAATACGAAGCAAGGAGTTGCAGAAGATTTCTGTGGGCGGTCATTATGTCTATAAATGGGCTGGAGAAAACAGTATGGTAGGCATGACAGCTCTTCAAAGGACCTACATTGGAAAGCTTAAGGTGTTCATTTCATACATCACGTGTAATAGGATATTATTTTAAGAATAGTATTGTTTTACTGGTCCTCTCTCTCTCATTTTTCTTTTAGTAACTCTTACTTAGCGTCTTCAGCAACTAACATCCCTCGGGCCTTCTCACCAAGGTCAGGTAAAAAGGGCGAACCCCAAGTTAACTCAGGGCTACAGAGAAAGCTCTCCTTGCGGGAGATAGACAGACTTAACGCACTTATCTTCCGCAGAAAGTTGTTTACAAAATGCCTCGATGTAATGTGTGTAAACTTTTCCTGACCATTTTTACTGGTCGGAAAATAAACTTTGGAAGTTTGTCAAATTCAGGCTCATTTTCAGGCCGAGAATCGTATAGACTTTGCAGAGGGAAACTTTCTTTTTCATCTTTCTGTGCGCGTGACTTAGGTGTAGCTCCGTCTTCTGTTTCTCAGATCATGGTTCTGGTTTTCCTCTTGAGGTCTATACTTTTGCAAGTGGTCTAAAGAACCATTATTTTTCCATCTCTTACTGTTGCAAATTTTTTTTACAATGTTTTTGTTGTTGCTTTGGTTATTTATTCACTGTTGCAATTATTTTTATGTCACACTGAAGTTTATACCTTTTACTTTGTATATATTTCAATGTGTACTTTTGGTTGGATCACTTTGTAGTATAAACACATTAACATTTTTGTGGGATATTTTTATTTATAATGACGGTTTGAACAAAAGTTCTTTTTAACTAATAATTATTGCATCATCTATGCATCTCTAGCGGCATATCGCACTATATATTCTTATGTGCTACTACAGAAGGAATATTTAACTTGACATTCATTTTAAGGGATATCTTTTTATCTCATTCTTAATAACATTTTTTATTTATTAATGCTGAACACATTTTTTTTATTAAACTGCACATCCATTTTCTGCCTGCTTTTTGGATTTTATTTGTTCAGAGGATAGATGGCTTCAACCTTCCATAGGGGTCCAACCACATGAGATAATAATTATACCTCCGAGTCATCCGGGTACAGACACGAGTTAGCTCAGTGAAATCCATTTAGTTCGCGCAGGTCCCTGATATCTGGTTTACTCTCTTCTCCCGGCACTGTGTCAAGATAAAATGACAAACTGTTCCCCCAGGAACTCATATTCCATTCCGAGGAAAAGGGAAAATAAGTCGCATAGATGCTGGAATCATAGAAACAAAATTTACATTTGTTTCTCGCCGGATTATTTCTCTTACCAAGTGTAAACCATTGTTAAGCAAAGTCTGTATCGATTAGGATCTGATTTAGGAAAAGTAGGCTATAAAGCCAAGCACTTTGGCCCTTTCGTCCATATAGTCCATAAGACAGTGGAAAGAAGGAGTTAGATTGGTTGAAGAACAAGATAATGGAGTGGTTGGATAGAAGGATAGAGAGATCCAGAAAAAAGAAGAGATGAAGTACAAAGACCTAAAGATGGAACTGGGAGAAAAGCTCACAGTTGCACTAAGAAGTAATAGCTAGAGGTGTGGGACAGCAAGAAAGAAGAAAGGAAGTGGTAATAGAGGTAGAGTAAAGACTAAAAGGTGCACCCAGGGACCTAAGGAACCCTGTAAATAGCCTTTGGTAATGCCTACACTGCACTACTCATAAGCAGAGATTATGGTCTTAACTTGTAAGAAGTAACTGAAGGTTGCGTATTTAAAGCCCTTGACTGGTTTTTAAAGTCCTCCTTTAACTTTTATATTTATGTTTCTATCTATCCGTTTGTCGATGTCTTCCGCACAGTTTGCTTACCTATCTGAACTTCCTTGGTTTTATAGTTCTGTCTTAGCTGATAGTTGATGCATGTAAACAGGTATATATGTTTATTTTGTTACCTATTCTCTTAGTGGTAGAGCCCAGCCATTATTATTACAATAGAATTGGTGATAATTTGTAATCATATTATTATTATTATTTATGTAAGTCTTAGTAAAGTCCGTAGGCTAACACGCTGTATATTCCTATGTAGATAACGTAGTGTTAACGTCTGTTTGAAGCCTAGCACACCATTTCTTAAGCCTTTAAAAAAATGTAAATAAAAAAAAACAACTGCCAGGTTAAAGTTAAGTATATATTAGTTTAACCAGACCACTGAGGTGATTAACAGCTCTCCTAGGGCTGGCCCGAAGGATGAGATTTATTTTTACCGCGTGAAGAACACATTTGCATCTGAAAAAAATAAAGAACTTGCTATGCTAGTTACATTCTAAAAAAAACTTACTCTTTGTTGTAATGCACCTTAATGAGCAGCTTCTTCAATGAGATGCCATCATCCCTGTCATCTGCCCGAGAACAAAGAGGCTCGCTTGACTGAGCTGTTTTCCGAGACCGCCCCTGATGACGTCATTTAGTGACTGTGTTTGTTGTGGTTTCTTCCGGCACCGGATGTTGACAACTGCAGAAGAATCCGACAGCAAAGAGTAAACGGCTCAACTCCGAGGTCCTCGGAAGCCTGTTTGCATAACAGAAGAGACATGTCGATGATAAAGAATCCGGGTTTTTGGGAAATCCCGCTTGTAGTTAGGTGCATAGAATTCGTTATTCTCCTACTGAGGCTTGATCGAGGAGGAAAGAGAGAGAGAGAGAGAGAGAGAGAGAGAGAGAGAGAGAGAGAGAGAGAGAGAGAGAGAGAGATTTTTTCAGTTGTATTTATATTTATATATATATATATATATATATATATATATATATATATATATATATATATATATATATATATATATATATATATATATATATATATGTATTATATATATATATATATATATATATATATATCAGTGGAAATATATATATATATATATATATATATATTATATTCAGTGAATGATTATGATTTATAACCGATTGCTGTTGCAGCAGTTGTTAGCGGTCATGCTAGGCCATTGTTGCGACTCTACTAATAATGATAGTGATAATAGTAAATTATCCCTACCGCTATTTTCATCATATGAATCAGAACATCAGTGAAACTAAAAATTTTAATTACAGGATTGTAAACGAGAAAAGGCAATTAGTGACTG
Source organism: Macrobrachium rosenbergii (assembly GCF_040412425.1). NCBI lineage: Eukaryota > Metazoa > Arthropoda > Malacostraca > Decapoda > Palaemonidae > Macrobrachium > Macrobrachium rosenbergii. The sequence goes on along the minus strand of NC_089785.1, from coordinate 9,021,462 downwards.
CAAGTATCCTCTAAGGCAACTGCAATTTCAACATCAAAGTGAATCATTTTTACTCAGCTTTCCTGGACATATTAAATAACACACATTAATTAAAAAGGAGACTAGTTATTAGATAGTTCAAGAAGGAAACACAATAATATTAGTTGCAAAACTAAAGTTAAGGAAAAAGAGAAAAACTGTCCATAAATGAACATCGTTTATCACTAACCACTCTGCTGTAAATCTCTTTTAATGACTCGCGTAATGTTCCCTAATGTTCTCTCAATGGCAGGATCATATATTACTACCTGTAGAGCACGTTATGAACCATTTTCACAGACAGCACTAATGATTATATATATATATATATATATATATATATATATATATATATATATATATATATATATATATATATATATATATATATATATATATATATATATATATATATATACACTATTATTTTTTACGTAAGACGAATATTTTCATGTACTTTTGACTCGTGGAATGAAAACAACCTTTTTGATTATAATACTCTCAGTGCCATCTTAGCTTCTCGATTTCTTCACACACTTTAGATACGCTGTCACTACAATGGAAGAATATAAAGTAGTTGACGTTCTTAGCAGGATTCGAACCCTCATCCAGAGTACTAGAAGGTCACGTTACCCACCTGACCACCAAGTGTGCAACGTGACCTCGTTCTGATACTGCTACAGGTGTTAGAATCACTGCTTGTTCTTCCAGTTGGTTCTTAGGCTTTGTAGTGACAAGCGTTTCGAAAAAGAGTGAAGAAATCGAAAAGTTGCGGTCACTGTGGTTATTGTCATTTCTCTTTCTTCTCTTCATTACATTTTAGACCTAGTAGATAATATATTATATCTGTTTTACCAGAGAACGAAAGGCGCAATTGTTAGTAACCCACGAATACGTTGCCTTGAACTTTTTTTTTATTTTATTTAAGAGGATATTTAAGCAATTGTCTACCCGAGTCTTCTCAGAGCCTAACGAGGCTGATTCCAGAGGAATCAAGTACAGCCTTTTAACCAAAAGAGGAACTGAGGCCTGAGAACAGAAAAGAGGAAGAAGCTGACTTTCGTCAGCATTGTTGCTTCTTTCGTTCCTCCATTCCAGGCTTCTTCCAGAAGCTCTGCTCTTCCTTTCAGCGGGTGATCCTCCCCTGAACAGATCCCAGTTTCTCTCACTGGATTCATGCAGATACTATATAATGACCCCGTCACAAGATCTAGCAGAGTCGACACGGCAGCTGTCATAGATATTTTCTTGACATTTAATTCATGACAGTCTCGGAAAAAAACAACTCTACGATATTCCGTTGATAGATTTCTCTGTAGTTTATGAGAGGAATAAAACAGTTTACAATTTCTTGTATGCAGTTTTATGCCTCTTTCTAATATGGTTATATAATTAAGATTTCTCTTTATGAAATTATTTTCAGTTGGGCATTGATGTTAGAACAAAACTAATGTTTTGCTACGGTAAAGGGTTTGCAGGACAGTGTTTTAGCTTACAGGAGAAAATTATTATTATTATTATTATTATTATTATTATTATTATTATTATTATTATTATTATTATTATTATTATTTACAATAAACAAACATCCACAAGGAACAATACTGAATTGAAACTCAAAAGTTTTGGAGGAGGGAAAAGAGACAGAGTCATTATTTTTGTAAAGACTAACAAGCAGTCCTTAGACAACATTTTACGGCTTCTCTTGAAGCAGGAGACCTTCTGGCTTAAGGACAGCGCAATCTGAAACAACAATTTTAATCTCCGTACCATTCCCAACAATCTTGGTTTAATGGCTTCACTTTCATAAATCACAACTTCTCTTCAAAAGTCCAATTTTCGAAATAGGAGTCCTCAAGTCATTCGTGAGATTATCTCTCTCTCTCTCTCTCTCTCTCTCTCTCTCTCTCTCTCTCTCTCTCTCTCTCTCTCGTGAGAGAGCTGTTGCAGAGACTCGGTGCTCAAGTTTTGATAAAATGACATTCACTCGGTCTGTCAGCAGACGTAGTGACGATAGTGTTGATACTTCGCGTGAGATTTTGCTGCTTAATAGACGAAGCAGGTGGTGATTTTATTTGGACTCTGGGATCCACTCATTGACTGGGAAAGAAGGAGTTTCATTCGCTTCTGTTCATTTATGAATTAAATTTATATATTATTCCAAGTTGTTAGTATGATTTTTTAACATTTCTAATGACCTGAGGGTCAAATAAATGACATAGAATGGTGGAAGTTTGTCGGATAAATAAACTATTTGCTTACCTTTATGTAAGAGCAGACACAGAACCTGTCATGACTGGTGAAAAAAGGTCTGAAATGCTTGAAGGCGAATTTTAGTAAACATAATGCTATGAGGGTAACAGGAAGGTAAGAAGAAAAAATAAATGTTAGTGAGGTTGAGGAGAACAGAAGTAAGGGATTCTAAAAGCATGGTGTTGAATATAGAATCACTGAGTGAAAAGAAATTTCTAGGAAGCAAAAGTTTGAATGTGTAAAGGGATTGCTGCTGAGCCCAGTGTTTTTAATCGTTCTTCGTCATCTTGGTTTCACTTGTAAATCTGAGTTTTAAAAATAGCACCTACTAAAGTACAATAATGAACTCGAAATATCTCTTGTCAGAATTGAAGACTGTCCACTTCTCAACAGTTCACTGTCAGTTTGTTAATGCTTTGCTTTAGTTTTTTTTTTTTTTTATCTTCATGATTCTTCTTGATGAATTGTTTTGAACAACTGTATTTCACAAGTAAAAGCTCTTGCTATGATTTCATTTAATGGCAAGGTTATAGAATCCATGAAATGGAATGTATGAGGGCAGATTACAAGGAGCCACATATTGTACTTACAGTCATTATTGCTCTGCCCATCGGCCAGGCATAGCAAATGTTCTCACTCTTTTAGATAATTTCGTGTATTTATAGGGACCAGATTCATTCGGATAAACGTTTGTACAATGTCTTTCTAAAATAACGTCAAATAAAGTGGTCTCGTTGTCATCAAAATAGATTTACTACAGCAATTTATTCGAAGACTATAAATGAGATGATAAGTTTTTTTTACTGCTTTAAGCATTGATCCATACTCGTTAAATGTGCAATGTCTCTTTCATTTAACAAAGATGAGATCTGTAACTTTTACCTCTGAAGTATTTCAGAAGTAATTGTCAAAGGGACTTTATGTTCGTTGTCTGACCAACATTGGTTGGAATTGCCACCTAGGCTAGGTAATTTGTTTTAATTTTTTTATTTATTTCCTTCTGAATTTCAAAACATTCAGCTGAAACTGTATCCAAACATAAGAGGAATTGCTTAGGTTAAAAAGCTTTTGAGGGCATTTCAGTACATATCACTGATCAGTGTAACCCAGAGACTCCATAATTAGGATAGTGCTCGGTTGAAAATGTGTTTTAAAACAACCACTGAATTTTATTATTTCAGGTAATGGTTCCTAATACTGTTTGTATTTTATTAATAAATATTGAAATTTTCTTAATATGACCAAATTCTAAAAAGATTGGATGGAGCTCAAAGATAAATTTTGGCAAAGATTAATTTTCAAATGTGTGATAATGCATTAGCTGAAATGATAAAAATTTCCTGTCCCTAAGTCATTCATGCCATCACTCTTAATATGATCAAGTTAATTAAAACAGGAGTTGGCTTTTGAATTACATTAAAAGTGACTTAAAACAGACATTTGTTGTTTGTTGTTTATTTTTTTAAAAAACATACACGGTCCCCTAAGTGTTCAAATAACAAGATTAATTCAAAACAGTTCTCATAAAAGCTGCAGTTACAAAATATTGTAGATAAAAATGTTGATTATTATAACATTCCATCCAGAATAAGAACAAAATGAAATACGTCCGTAATTTCCTGATTTCCGATCTGACCTTGACACGGAAGTGCAAATTGATAATCACTGAGTATGAGGATTCCCCCTTGATTGGATCTTGATTAGGTGATTAGAGTCATTTAAAGCTTGCTTAATCCCTAGTTTGGCAATCATTCATATAGCTGTTAATTCGACAATCAAATTACATGTGGGTTAACTTGATGATGGTGGTTCATTTATATAGGCGGATTTAATTGAATCCTGCTGTTTACAAATATGGATATTGCATACTGAAAGGGAACTTGCTTTAGCGGAAAGTAATTTAGAACCTGTTGGCCCTTAAAGGAGTCATTACGTAGGGCAGAAATCAGTATTGAATGAAATTACCTTCGTAGGTGTAGTTTGATTCCCTGTCGTCATTTTTTAATAAAATGACATAAAAGTGCAAAGACTATTTATAGTGACTGGGTAGATTAAGCGTTAAGATTTTCCCATCAGTTTAATCCCAACTCTTCAGGATGACATCAAACGTATATACAAGGAAATTTATACCAAAGGAAATTTTGAGAAACTTAACTATACAAAAATAGCTTTTGCATGCATAAGTCTCCTACTGTTTTATGGGTCTGACAACTCCTCTACATTTTTAGTTTCAAGTATAGATTTCTTTTGAAAAAAAAATGCAATTTGAGAGAGAGAGAGAGAGAGAGAGAGAGAGAGAGAGAGAGAGAGAGAGAGAGAGAGAGAGTTAGGTTTGGGGGGGAAAATAGAGGAGATACAAGTGGGGTTTGAATTAGAAAATATCTGACCTAGCAACTGTCTTGAAAATAATTCAGAAACATTTTGATTTTAGATTTAACTTTTTGTTTTCTCTTGCGGCTGAAGTCACATACGTCATGAAATATGGCCGTGCAATCTCTGTAGTGCGCCAGAGAACACTCTGATGCTGACCCTTGAAAAGTAGAATTGTTTTTAAGGTCACTACTAATCATTCAGCTGTTGTGGGAAACGCCACTCTTGCAAAGTATCAGTTAAGGCCCAACACCACTTATACCACATCATCTCGACTCAATTCATCTGTAGTTTCTGTGTCCACAGAAATGTGTTAACAGTTGATCAGTTAACTGAGAAGGCTCGAATGAAAGTTTAACTTAGTTGGTTTATTTTCTGCCCCTGATGACCATTTTGCACGACCCAGATGCAATTGTGTGGTGGTGCTTCATTAGGAGACAAGAAAGGGTGGTTTGGAAGGTGCAACACCCAGCCCCTCAGTTTCGCTCTCTTTTTGCGAGAGATGTTGCACTGAACATAAACTACCTGAAAGTTGTTTATCTTTATTTTTTTTTTTTACAAAATATAGTTTATCAGGGATGTGTTTTAGTTTTATTTGTTAAAAAGTCAATTAGAGATTGTTGTACAAGGAATATTGATCAATTAACTGTGTACGTACAGTTGGACAGAAAAAATCTGAACACGCTCCCAACTGAAGGTTGTTTGCAGCTTTCCTTCGGCCACTAACTCTCTTTATTGTACCTCCGTTCATGCTCTCTTCCACCCTGTGCTAGCAATTGTTTCATTCCACTTCTGGCAATTGTTTCATAGAGAAACTGCGAGGTTTTCCTCCTGTTACACCTTTCAAGCCTGTTTACTCTCGGTTTTCCTATCAGCGCTGAATGACTTCATAGGTCCCAGGACTTGGCCTAGGCCTAAGTTTTATATTACATTCCATTCCATCTTTAGTTTCTCATAATTCCCAGTCATGTCTTCTTTTTATGTTGATAAATTACAGTAACCCGAGATTTTTTTTTTTTTATAAAACCTGATTTGAAATATATTAGCATTTAACAGAGAAGGAAAACATTCTCAATATGTTTGCCTAAATCACAAGAATTTCTGAAAACATCTTCCAGGCTTTGATCATCTATGGTAAAACCACTTATATCATTTAGGTGATTTTAATAACCAATAAAATATGTAAAAATCTATGTTGAAAGATTGCTTCTATGAATAAATATGGAAAATATTCCATAGACAGACATTAAAAAACGGTGGGTTCACAGACGCTTGCAAAAGCAAACAGACATCAGCAGAAATGAGCGAAAGTCTGTTATTTCTCTGACAGCATCAAGCCCACATTCTAGAATTAAATGGCATTGGTTTTTAACAATTATAACATATGCTCGACGAGAAAACTTACAGATAAATAGTACTATGCAGTAGTTTTGCATCGTTTTGATGATACCCTTTCCATAAATAGTGAGCGTTCTCAAAGCCGCTGCTGAATAGAAAATGAAAATCATATTTTAACTGGGTAAATAAAATCAAAATGCAGTATGTTACGACTGCATCAATTGCTAGAGAATAATGAGGACTTCATTCATAAGCTAAACACGGTCTTTTTCAGACATAAAGGTTATTCCGAAGCTCTGGACAAGTTATTTGAAGGTTTGAAATCATTCCATCAAGTCTTTAGGGTTCGAGGAAATATTTTGTCAGTGCATGAAATATCGCACAATCCACCTCATCAGTTTCGACTTAGATTACCTTTAATTGCAAAAGAAGTCGCAGGTTTTATTATTTATAAAACGAAAAATTGCATATTTGCCATATGGATAATGACTGGTTTTTCCAACTGTTTGCTTTTCCGAGATTCTGATTGACGGAGAAAATACAAGAATAGTTTTGGTCAAGCAAAAATTTCATTGTGACCTGGAATATAAGCAAACAGATTTTGTTTTACGATTCCATAATGAGATTTTTGCTCCAATATGAAAGTGATATTATATATATATATATATATATAATATAGATTTTGTTTATATATATTATATATATATATATATATATATATATATTTTGCTGCATATTCGCTGTATATATATAATATATTGATCAATATATGTATATATATATATATATATATATATATTATATATATTATTATATATATACAGGCTATATATAGGTATGTTGGAAAATATATATATTAAGTAATAGGATATGATATATATATATATATATATACATAAATATATATATATATATATATATATATATATAAATATATAATGAAATCTTGGCTGACAAGGTCTGTTGAAAAGAACAGAACATAAAAACCTTGGACATCGAATGAAATCTTGAGACAATATAGAACATAAAAAGAAGCAAAATTTACATGCAGAAATATATCGAAAACAGTTGAAGAACGCAAAACAGAACGTGCTAAGTACTCAACTATAGATAGTGAGGTTGAGGGAACAGCAAGAAAAGAATGGTTGAGAACTTGAGAAAACAGGCGGGTAATGCTGAGAAATACCATGCATCCAGAGATCAGTGCAATACGACGAATGAAAGGAAAAGACCTTTCAGAATGAAGGAAGGGTCAACGATAACATCCGTCGATAGACAGCGCTGAGCAGAACATGTTTGTGAGGTCATGAGAGATATGAAGAATGATCATTTGACTGATGTACCAGAGGATGAAGTGGGCGTGAATGTATTAGTGAATGAAGTCATGGGTCTTGAAGAGCAGTAAGTAGTGAAGAAACTTAAAAGAAGGAAAGCATCAGACCATGATTTTATCTGGAACTGAAAGGACACCAAGTACTGAACAAGGAACAAAGTATGATGACAGAATTGTTGTTGTTATGAACTTCAGGATTTTATCCCGAAGTCGTAACAAATTATTTACATTCAACAGGATCTTGATAAATCAGTTGCCAACGATAGACAAAGATTTAAGACAAAACAGAACCCTGGCAAGAAGATAGTACACTCAAGAGAGGGATAACGAAACCAAAAACAACTTTAACAACTGATTTATTGTAACAAAAAATTAATTATACGAATTAAATATGTCCCTAAATGAAACTGCTCTAGGAATTAGAAATTCACATACTCTTACAAAACTCAGGCACTATCTTCATTCTCCTAGCTAACTTGCATAAAATAGTGCTAGGGAAGGAACAAGTGGAAGGAAGAAATTCACACTTACCCAGTGACGGTAATGTCCTTTTACACGATAGTCGGTAGATAGGAAAATATCCCTAGCACTAATATATATATGAGTATCAAATACAATAATTGAAATAATGAAATTTATAACGAACCATCGTGAGTATAGATACATAGGGGAAACACTGTTAATTTTAAGCTGCTATTTAACGCTGTCATTAGGGGGTTTACATAAGACCAGGGGTTTTGGGGGGGGATGGCGGACGAGGCGATGAGGATTCCACAGCATGGCGTCAAGATGAATAATAATTGTAAAGGCCAGAGAGCCAAATTAAGTATCCTCGCCCTTCTTCGGTGTCAAGAAGCCTCCAGAGGACTCCAGGAGAGCCCAGCACAAGCAAGCACTCACAGGTGGACAAAATAATCAACCCACAGCACTGCTCGCTCAGGGGGTAAGGGGGGCCCCACCTCTGTTATGTAAGCCCTTCTTTGGCTGAGGGGTTGAGATCAGACTGTCATTCGATGGGCCGGAGTTCAAAGCCGGCTGATGAAGAGTTAGAGGAATTTATTTCTGGTGATAGGGCTAATTACTCTATACTGTGGTTCAAATTCCACAATAACACTGTAGGTCCTGTTGCTCAGTAACCAATTGGTTCTTAGCGTAAAATAAGTCTAATCCTTCGGGCCAGCCCTAGGAGAGTTGTTAATCAGCTCAGTGGTCTGCACCTCTGTTATGTAGAAGGACGCTGGATCGACGATCCCCTCAAGGAGCCGAAAAGGCAGAGTCAGCTGCAAAGGTCGCAGAGTGCAAAGGCCTGGCCAGGGGCCTGATCTCCTAAGTCAAGGGTGAAGCCGTGATCAACAGGCGAACAAAGCAAACTTTCTCGATTCACTCCGTATATATAGATATATATATATATATATATATATATATATATATATATATATATATATATATATATATATATATATATATATAAGAGAGAGAGAGAGAGAGAGAGAGAGAGAGAGAGAGAGAGAGAGCTTTACCATAAAGTCATGGAACAACTGCAGAGGTTTTACCCGTTGTATATACTTTCAATAGTGTAAATAATGTTGTTGTTGTTGATGTTTTTTTTTGTTTGTTGTTCTGTTGATTTTACCAATGTTTCTGTTATGAGTTAGTAGTTTTGTTACTGATTTTATAGTTTTGATTTTAATTCTTTCGGGAGACTTTGAGCTGAACCGTGGGCCTGTTACTCATTACAGAAAGTAAAATTGCAAAGTACTTTGCTCAAATATTCGGGGCTTAAGGTCAAATTTTCTTGATCTCCAGAATTGTGCCCGTAACTACGATTTGATGTTTTTATCCGAGAGTCTTGTAAGTAGTAACAAGTCAAAGGTTGGGTTGTTAATCCCGGGGTTTGATGGCCCTGATTTTGTATATCGTTACAACATCCCACATGCGCAAGATATTGCTGTATACATTAGGTCTGGACGACTTATTTATCGTCAGTAAATTTTGGAGTGTAATTGCCATGAAGTTCTTTGTTTTCAAATTTTCAGTAAGTTCTACAATGTTTTTGTATTTGCTGTTTACCGCAATCCAGATATCGACGATTCTATATATGACTGTCTTTTGGAAAGGATTAGTATGGCTCAGTCGCAGGATTCAAAAGCTTCATTCGTTATTTGTGGAGGCTGTAAATGCAAAGCACAATGAGTAGCTAATTTCAAATTGTACAGATCAACATGGCCGGTCTGCTTGTGAGTTCTGTGAATCCTCCGATTTTGTCCAGCTAACTGAGGAACCCAGGCACATTTCTGGCAATAGATTAGACCTCATAGTCACAGATGTTCCAGCTATTGTCAAGTCCAAGTTCTGTGAATATAAAGAATACACAAACGTTGAATGTGTTTAGGAGGATATTTAAGAAACTTACCTGTACAGAGAAAACATTCTACATGTATTTTCATTTTTGTGATCCATATGAGAGAGAGAGAGAGAGAGAGAGAGAGAGAGAGAGAGAGAGAGAGAGAGAGAGAGAGAGAGAGAGAGATAAAACACTTATGCAAGGGAAGGTTCCAGTGGAACATTTTAATCTTTATCCCTTTCACTAAAATCAAAAACGTCTTAAAATATTGCCAGAGAAAGAAACCATTTTATGAGGGGACCTCTCCAACGAAAACTTCTGCTTTAACAGTCAAGTTGAGAATGAAAAATGGTCCTTTTGTTGTGCGAGGTCACTAGTGTATGCGTAATAAATGCATACAGCCATACGTAAAAAATAACACGCACGCATCAGTTGGCAATTTTTATATTGATGTCGATTTTATATTGTGCATTTGAATCGAGAACTATGGAAAAGTTATAAGCAGAGATATAATTGTCATGAATGAATTATGGCTCCAGTGCCATGATATAATTCAAACATTCCAAACAATTTTACATTTTATTCCAGAATATAAAGTATTCAGCTCTGTATTCCCCGAATTGAAGCCCTAAATGTTTTTGGATGAATGAAAAGTATCATGCAACATAAATGTTAATTTTATTAGATGAAAACAATACTTGAATGTCAAGGATCAGGAGTGATCCAATTGTAAGATGTTCATAACGAAAAGTCATTTTAGTTTAGCATCAAATTCATTCCCGAAAAAGAGAGATGGTATGGCATGTTGCAACTGTTACAGTTGGTTTCAGTTTTACACTCTCGCAGCTTGATAGTGAATGAATGCTCTACAGTTTAGGGTCCTAAATTGTGTCAAAAAAGGTGACTGCGCACATTTGACAAATACAGAGCAGTTGCAAGCTTAGCTTTTGTCACTGAAACAAGTCCAAGTGACTCATTAACCGGATGATTTTCTGCAATATCTTCAGCAATCATTTTGTTCACTGAAACTGCTGTCGTTGTCATCTTGAAAATGCATAAAATTAATTAACCAGAAAACATATTGAGGATAGTTATTTTTTCTCTCTTTTGCTTTCTCTTAAAATTGGCTTTTCTGCTTAAATATACAATTTTTCATTTCGAAATAAGATTGAACTCAGAAAATCAAAGCGGAACTTGATTTATCTTGAGACGGTTGGAAATGCAATGTTTATTTCCATCTTTTGATCATTTCTTGGATTTTGAATAATGAGTCATGGGTTAATGAGCTAAATGGCTACATTGTTCAGATGTTAACATGACACAGTGATTCTGAACAGTTTCAAGATTTGAAACCATAAGCTTTGGGGATTACAGGAAGCATTTTGCTTGTGAAGAAATCCATTAAAAAAACCAAGCTTAGTTAACAGGCGTGAGAATATATTTAATGGAGATGCGGTAAACAGAACGGAGGATTGATTTGCTCATATTATCTATGAAAAGAAAAATTGTAGAATTACAACCTGAATAATGATTGGTTTCAGTATATCGCTTAACCACTGTCAAAAAATATGCAAACGCGACCGCTGGAAAAGATTATGAAGTTCCAGGCGAACTGGAGCAAACGAAAATCAGGTTTTATATCTACTGATTCCAGATCATCAAATATTGGTATTGGAACAACCTTTCTCTCTGAATAACCAGTCGGTTTCGTTTTGATTTTTGGTAAAGAGAGTGAATGAAATATCGAGAGTCAATCATCCAAACCTGTTTCCGAACCTGCCTCTTGATTTTGAATTATGGAATGAGCAATATTTTCGGCAGGTATGAATTATGGAAGGGCTCAGTAACATATTGTTGTACAAAGCCTCTCTCTCTCTCTCTCTCTCTCTCTCTCTCTCTCTCTCTCTCTCTCTCTCTCTCTCTCTCTCTCTTCTATGGTCCTCAAGGCAAAAGGGTAACACTCTATGTTCACCACAGAGACAGACCATCGATATAAATATCCTTACTAAAGGAAAGCACATGGCAATTTCGTAACTGTTTTAGATGTTGTTATAGGTAGAGAGAGAGAGAGAGAGACGAATGGTAACAGTTGAAGGTCTCAGATTTGGCATATTTTGAAGAAAAATGGGAATAGTTGAATTGGGGTCAGTTGTACGATTTTACCTGTAATTTTAGCGTTGTATCTTTGTCATTCGGATTATGCAACACAGAAATGAAAAAGGTCGTAGTGTGCATAATTACAAAGGTCTGGATGTACAGTTCCTGGCGCTTCTAAGATTACAATACAATTATGAGGCTCTAGGGAATCTGCCTCGACTTTAGTAGCTGGTTTCCCAACTGAGGAATCAGCGGTAATAATAATAGTTATTAATAGGCGTCTTATTACGGAGTATCTCTCTAACGCCCCCGCCTCCCCATACTATGACAGTCTCATAGTAAGTTTGAGAACTGTGAATTCGAGTGAGTCTTTCGTATCTCAATGAGCGTAACCTCATCCATAACGAAAAGCGATTACTGCAAGAAACTGGGAATTATTTCTTGGGGGTTAATTTTATGTCTTTATATGTCTAATAAAACTCGCTTTTATCATGTTTGCGAGAGTAATTAACACGTATTTCGATAATATTGGCTGATTTCCGTAAAAAAAAAAAAAAAAAAACAGCAGTAGTAAATGGGTGCAAAGTGGAAACTTTATTGTTTGAACATCTATATCAGTTTTATGAAAAGACGTTGTTATTCATTTGATAAAATGGTTAAAAAACCGTTAATTATAGTATTTTCATTCAACTAAATATTAAAACGATTTTTGTAAAAACTTCAGGAAATAACATCTTTTCATTCAACTAAATATTAAAACGATTTTTGTAAAAACTTCAGGAAATAACATCTTTATAAGATTAACGAACCTGATTTCTTAATAACAGCTGCAAGTTCTAGTGATTTCTAGCAAAAGCGCTCATCCACACATCCCATCATTTCCTTCCACTTGGACAAATGAGATTTACTCCCAGATGCTCAGCTTATGAATATGACATCCGAGTTGTAGTTATTATCTCGCATAAACGAACATAAATCATGCAAACATTTACTCCCCATTGTATATGCAATAAAATAAATGGCATCAAACGACACATTTTTCACATTCATTAACATCTGCCCCACATAAATCTTAGATCGTATTGTCAGTAAATGACTTCAGGTGACTTCGATATGAGTCATACGACTGAATTCTGTCAATTGTTAACTCATTTTTCAGCAAATACGGCAGTTCAGTAATTGTTTACGACTCTGTAAGGTTTGAATTTGAATATATATATATATATATATATATATATATATATATATATATATATATATATATATATATATATATATATACATACATGTATACAGTATATATATACAGTATATGTGTGTGTATGTATGTGTGTGTAACTGAATCACGAAAGTATGGAACGTGATGAATACATAAATAATGGCAATGCCACGAAGGAAAGTGAAACAACGGAGTGGTGCTAGGCCTTTCGACTTACTGTCATCTACTAAGTAAAGGACAATTTATGTGTATTCCTCTTAAACGTTGCAGTTCACAAATTAGAATCGAAAGTCCCATGATATAGCAAAGAAAAAAAAAAAAAAAAGGTCGGTCTACGACCAGTGTTTAAATCATCACACAACACGACGGTTTTTAATAGGAATGAAAATGATCTAACACCTCTAATGAAACATCAGTATCATTGGAATATAAAAAATAAAAACCTTCTTTGACATTTGAAAGCAAATCTTGGCCGAGCATTTATTTTGTAGCCTCAAAAAATTTGTCTTTTTTTTTTTTTATGATGTTTAGGTGAAGACCTGACCAGTGAGAGGCACAGAGACATAAGGGTGAGAAAGGTTTGTTATTTATAGGAATTTCTCCTCTACGGGTCCCGTCCCACGCGCTCCTCTTGTCACTCTGTTGGTTGGGTGGCTTCAAGGAATGCCAACAGTAATGACGCTCAGGTCATTAATATTTTATCACTGTTATCATTTTTGGTATTAAATTAACTTCATACTTACTTTTATAGAAATAAAGTTTTCATCTGAATATTTTATGTGATTTTCATCGTTGTTATTAGTTTGTTTATTTATAGGAACTTGACCAGAGGTTGGTACTACCCAGCCACCAGTCGGTGTAACGTGAAGTAGACAGTGCTAGTATTCGTTAAGGAAAATATTAATTCTAGTATAATGTTATCAATATTATATTGAATTTGCACTTATTTTTTAAAACTATAATTCTTATATGAAACATTCAATATTAAAATAGTGAAGTTGTTGCCAAACAAATAAATCAAAGTGAAAATTGGTACCAGCTAACCCTACCTCCCTACCCAAACCCAGCCAACGTACTTTTCAAAGACTTTTCTCGCTTTGCGATTAGTTGTCGTTTAGCCAACGAGTGTTAAGTTCTCACAATTTTCGCTGATTATACTGTAAAATTAATCATTAGCTAGACGTTATAGATTGCGGAGGATAGAGGGAAGGCCCTTGTGATTGTTATAAAAAAGAATCTTTACAGGAAATTGGGCTCCAATGTCGCAAAGGGCAGTCTTGAGTAAAACACCGCTACCTTTGACGATTCAAGAACTTTGCCAATGACGGCGTAAGTGTTCCTTCATATATTTCTTGTGCTTTTACTCTTATTCTTGTTTATTGACAAATTGTTTTTTTCTATGATTTTTCGGGATCGTGTATTTCTTGAGAGTTATCGGTGGCAGGCTCCAAAATATTTTATTAATCAGTAATAATTTCGTGCTCAGTGTGTGTTCTTGTTAATAACTTTATTTTTGGATTGCGTCCACGGTGATTATTAATTTCTGTCGTATTTGGTGTGTATAGTGTTTCTCGTTTGATTTTGGCAGACAGATTTTGAATGA
>NC_089785.1:8971887-9001887 GCF_040412425.1 Macrobrachium rosenbergii | reverse complement strand
TATATATATATATATATATATATATATATATATATATATATATATATATACTGTATATATTATATATATATATATATATATATATATATATATATATATATATATATATATATATATATATATATATATATATATATATATATATATATATATATATATATATACTGTATATATATATATATAATCTTACTGCTTCAGTATTATTCATTCCCTTCCTTTTTATTTTCCAAGCATTCTACTACTTCATCTTCTCTGTTCGATACCCAGTTGGGGTCGTTGTTTTAATGAGTTTTTTCCAGGTGGTTCTACCATAGTACTATTGTCAGTAAATAGTGTTGTATGTTCTCAAAGAATGTTTTACTATCCATAAAAATATTAACTACACTGTCTGAGGCCTTTCGCTTTCTCCATAACATTTTATCATTCATATTAAAATCTCCCCTTTTACAGAAACTTTCAAACTTAATTGACTCTTAATGAACGCAATATCACCTCAGAAATTAAATATTTCGACATTCCATCAATTGTCCATTCTTGTTGCAGCAGATCCGCCCACCCCCCCATCACCCGAAAGATTGCTTTGGAAAAAGGTTAAGAAAAAATACATTATTTGCTTTATTTATCTCTCACTGTTCTGAAGGAAAAACCTCCCACAACATCCATCGCTTCATATGCTTACAGTGACGCCTCATTAGCAGCTCATCTGCCCATGCAACCATCCGTGTATCGAAAAAAACTTCCTGAAAACTGAGTTTGAAGGTTCATCATTTGTGGCAAACATTATTGCCCTGAAGAGTCTCGTTACGCAAATGACAATTATTCCTCTTGGATAGAGAATTACTGAACCGTTGCAGTGAAAAGGTCAGTTGAACTTCGCTGAACTACAGGATGACCACTGAAGTGCAGCCTGTGATTTTTAGGCAAAGTTGGGTATCAGATATTCACTTAACCGCTGCCTGGTGTTGAGGCAATGTGGGCTATCTATTATCCACTGAACTGCACCCTGGTTTTGAGTAAAAGTGGGCTATCAGATATCCACTGAAACAGCAGCCTAATTTTGAGGCAAAGTGGGCTGTCCGTCCAGTACCTTCGTCCCTGGAAACTCGCGGCGCTCGACTCGATCCTGGAGCCTCTGGAAGAACGAATGAGTCGACACGTCTCGACAACCCCCACCCCCTCTCCTGGAGAGGAGGAAATAACGCCGGCGTTTCCACCTTGGGCGTCCCAAGCACATCCTCCACGGCTCCCGAGGGACTCCCTCAAAGGATCGCGACTGAAACGACCACGACCTCCTCCTCAGAGTCCTTCTGAGGAAAATAAGTGCCTGAAGGGGGTCTTTCAGGGAGTGAGCCTGAGGCCACTACACCCTCAGATTTAATGGCGCTGAGTGAAAAGTTGGGTCGGGTTAGTTATGACTTTGATTTCAGAAGAGAAGATGGAAGAACTGAGAGGATTTGTTCACCCAAGTTGTTGTTCGTGAGGCGTCTTTGCTGGGCTTTCCCTTCGGCGTACAAAAAGGGGGAAATTTGGACATAATGAAGTGACAGGAATAACTGAAATAAATAGTACCCGTCGGTACACCCAAAGATACATATTCATTCGGAACAATTAAATTTGCAAACATATCGAGAGTATTTCATTCTGCATTTTATTAGTATACGCTGAAATATGGCAGCATTACTGAATGATATTAAGTTAGGACTCAGATACAAAGCGTCCTTTGGGTCCGTCACAGAAAAACTGAAACAAAACCCAAATGGACAAAGTTGGTTGTGAGAACAACGGCTCCTTCCTCAGTCATTACGGAACTCGGATGCTGATGAGGAACTGTTTCGGTGATTGAATGACATTTTGATTGACAGATATAGCTCCTTTAAATTATTCACTATTATTGTATGTTCAGCCGATTAGCCATCTATGATCACTATTTCTGTACCTGTTAACGTTTCTGCAATGTCCTCGGCTGGAATAAGGCTGTATATTAAAAGGACCATTTGCATGCATAACCCTGACCAGGTAGATGCCTTTCCTTTGGAAAGAAAAAACCATTTAGATTATCTTAATGGTTTTTGAAACTTGTTAATATTTATTATCGCCAAAATGCTGCAAAATAATTATTTGAGATCACGAAACCCAAAATTGCTTCCGGGTAATACAATGATAGGTCAGAGTTCAAAATTATACAGAGGGGCCTTTTTTGGGAGCGTGGTCCGGTTTGGAACGCTCCCCAGTGGAACATTGTTTATTCCGAATCGTGCATCACGTTCCAAGTAAGCAATTTCTTTTATTATTATTATTATTATTATTATTATTATTATTATTATTATTATTATTATTATTAACCCAGAACTCAACGCGTTTTGGTCTTGTGTGCAGGTCAAGGCATCTTTACGGCAACTGGATAACAATTGTTGGTTTAGATTACCCCGTGTGGACCTCCGGGCTCTGACACACAACAAAGACCGAATAACAGTGGCTATAGTACCAGGGAGTTATGTCCTCATGCGGACGGAAAAAGGCTTAGTGTTGGTGAACTAATCGAGGATCCTGGTGAAGATTGGGCATCAAGGATTAATCTGAGATCAACAGGCTAATCTGCACCTCCAGCAATTCCGGTATTTAATAATAATAATAATAATAATAATAATAATAATAATAATAATAATAATAATAATAATGGATAAGTAAGTAAATAATAATAATAATAATAATAATAATAAAAATAATAATAATAATAGTCAATCAAGTTGTGCACTGTGATCATGTTTGTGTTCATTAGTGAATCTTTCTTGAGCATAAATGGACAAATATTTTGGTAAACAATTATAAGTACGGCCTTTATAAGATAGAGGATATATTATTTGTATATATAATCTCATCCTACTTTTTATTTGTCAGTTGTGATGCAGTGATTGTTTTTCACAGATGACTTTAGTTCTGTTAATTTTATGAAATCTAAAGTAAAATAAATATGGAGAACGAAATGTGGGAAGATCAGATAAACTATGAAAAACTACAAAACATAATTTTATAAACACTGTTTTGTTTTCTCTAAAGAAATTAAAGAGAAAAACCCTTCAGGAGACACCAGTGGAACGTATCCAATCACCATAGCTATAAAACTACTGTTCAGGGAACGATCTTGGATGGCGCTCTCGGGGCAAAGATCGTTGCAAGAGAATCTTTCAGAGAGAGAGAGAGAGAAGGAGAAGGAATATGTAATGAATTTCTTAACTAAATACTTGTGCAATTAATGAGAGTGTTTGTTTTTATTAGGTAAATATAATTAGAATAATTTCTTATATTGGTATATTTAGGAAGGTGCCCTCTTGTAAACATATATTTCATTAAATATTATGGCTGCTTCAGCAAAGTTTAATGTATAAAGATTCCTTTTTGTGTAGGGAGCAGATCACGCTATCTATTACATGGTCTTTCCCTATACTTAAAAAGGAATCATAAAAAACAAATTAATCTTCTTTGATGCAGCCATAACGTTTCCTGAAACATGGAATTATTTCTACAGCTGTGATGTGATCCCCTTAACATACGGACCAAAGTCAGTCCCAGTAATAATGAGAAAAGGGACAAAGCAAATGAATCGTGTCTAAGAAGTTCTCTCGATGACGGAATCCATTGTAAACGAGCCTTAGATTACAATCTTCGGATCAAGAAAGCCAACAAAGGAATGGAGCATTAAACCCCATACGTCTCTCTCTCTCTCTCTCTCTCTCTCTCTCTCTCTCTCTCTCTCTCTCTCTTTGGTTGAACGTCAGTTGCGTTATTAAAGAAACCTTTAGCCAGTCCACAGAAAAATGTTGGTCTGTAAGCTCAGGGATTATTTTCTTTTCAGTGTAAATTGGTTTCAAGGAATTATGTGAATGAATACAGGTGCTTTCAAGCACGCATGCTTTAGAAGAATTGAATATTTAAACTGTATTTCAGTTATTTGCTGCAACTTACTAATTCAAGTAATAAATTCTCCAGTTGTATAACAACAACTTTTGTATAAATCAAGTTTTCAAAAAGTAATATGTTATATTTACTTGACTAATGTGTATTTTTCTTATTTGGTTGGACCCTGTCAAATTAATAGAGATAGTTGCTGGTATTATGAATCGCTGATTCTGTGCAAAACATACATAAATATATCCTTGCATTCGAGTCATTGTTTCTATTAAAAAGTTTCTACTTCTGACCATTTTCAGTCAGCCAACATTTTGCCTGTTTGTAATGTAATACAGGAATAATTTAGAATTTTAATCTTACCCCTAAGAAACACTTATCCTACCTTTTAAAGGGTCTAAAGGTATAGTGTTCTATGTAGCAGTCTTAGGGACCATCTTTTATCCGGTCAGGGTCGATCTAGGATGTAGATCCTGTTGACAGTGATATCCTGTGGTAATGACCCTCTCTTGGGAGAATTCTTTTGACGATAAATAACATCCCTTAAATATCTCTCGTAATCTAGCCTCCTTTATGATTTTCATTTTTTTAATTTATAAAGTTCAGCCTGAGAGAAGGGTCTTTTCCACTTATAGTTTGGTTGCTGCAACAATTTCTCCGGCGACTCTTTCTCCATTGCTCTTATCTTAACTGAACGCATTTACAATGTGTAAGGAGACTGTCATTGCAATACAGTGTGGCTACGACACTTGATTCCTTGATGATTGAAGGCTTTCTTAAGTTCAAATAAACTCGTTAGGTAGTTTCCTTAAGATTTAATATAATAATTTCGGGGATTGAATATATTCCTGAGTGTTCCTCAGTGTTGATTCCGCAGGTTCGAACTTACGAAAATATGCAGTATAAAGTAAGAAACTCAGGTTGGTTGACCAATTAGATACAAGCTATCCATCGACGCCGAATTTGCTTTCTGTATTATTAAATTCTCGTAAAAGGAAAATAGTTAAAATCCTCTCACATAACAGCATACACATCATTCAGACAGACCTATAAATTCTTCTCATAACTTTCAGCCAGGAAGTCGCATAAATATTCTGAGCATACAACATGTAGGTCGAATATTCATGAGAGCAAATGGAAGCCTACCAGTCCGTCTGTGTCAAGGCGGATATTCTGAACAATTTTAATTTTTTACTTTTGCGAATGCATTCTTACAGATTATTTAAAAATAAGTATTTCCCAATATTGCTGTGTCCAGGGGGTATTGTGGAAGTCTCAGAAGCATTAATTTGCCGGTCAAGTATATTAGTGCGTGTGATATTAATGTGCTCTTGGAAATGCAAGAGATTTGTGATATCGTAAGTGGGAGATGGAGCAGCATTTTAAATTATTTTTTCAAAGTCTCTTCACAAATATTTGAAATTTTTTAGTTTAAAATCATATGATGATATGTAATTGATGATACAATAGTATCCAAACTTTTATTTTGTTCACTGTTTTGAACATTTTTCAAAGAATATTGATAGTTGTTTTCTTGACTGACTTGTCAGAGGAAAGCGGCTTTTCTAAGTGGCCAACAAAAATACCAAGGTTTTAAGTAACCCTTAACGAATAAAATACGCCAAAAGACAAGGGACGCAATCATGAAGTCTAAAACGCCACAGCTGTAAAGGCACAGGTGAAGAACATTCGCCATGAAAGGAAGGAAAGGTCAGCTGTGACCCTTTCACCCTGCCATCATCTGTCTCCCTTCACCTAACCTGGATGCCTGAGGGTGCGTCCACACTACAGCAAATCATGCAGTAGTCATGTCGACAACTTATATCGTACTTACTGCAAACTGGTCGTAAACTAGTTAACAACATATTACAAATAGGTCGGAAACTTGTCGACTACTTATCACAATAGGCCGATAACTAGTCAGCAACCACCATAAGTTAAGAACAGGTCTTTGGCAAGTGGTGGATAATCAAAGCACTGGTTCAGAACTAATAAATCGTCGACTTGTGTTCTGCTGTTTGTGATGTGCAAGCGATAAGTTGCCAACATGTGTTTATTACATTTTTTTTACTTCAGTGTGGTTGTATCCATAGTATAGACTGGAGAGTGAGTCCTCCTCCCTCTGTGAAAGCCTTGGCCTGACCCAACCTTACCTAGTAGAGAATGTTGTAGCCTGATGGATTTTGGGGTGAAGGGGAGAGTGGTGATTCATATGCCCCTTCCCACGACCTCCCCTTCCAACCACCTTTAGGAGCTCGAAGGCTGAGAGTCCGTGAGATATTTTTGAAAAATTCTAAAGCAATTTGCAAAAGAAAATATCAGTGTGTAAATGACGCATTTATATCCACTTATCGTTCAAGTGAAGGAAAAAAGTGCCAAAAATGGGCAGATCCAGAAATATATAAAACAAAATTAGCGTCGCTTTTAACCACGAATTCTACTGATTCAGGAATCTCCATTTCTTTTTGTTTTTGCGAAAGAGGAGATTTGAGTGGAAATGACAAATAAAGCTTGGTGAGACTGCGATGTGAAAAATGATCAAAATAATTCTAAAGGGCACAATCTTAGGGTTATAGTATTTATGCTTGGATTAAAATGAAATTTTCTACATATATTAAGCACCATACAATGAAGCTTCCCAGCCATTTTTATTACCATAGCTTTTTTATTTTTCGAGTTACCTCAGTTTTTTTTTAATTTTCCGTTTTTTCCATTTTTTGCATTTTTTAAAGCAATAGAACTCAAAAACCATAAGGTATATAAAATTCAAATTTAAATCCCGAATTATATGTATTAAATAGAAAAAAATGCCCATAACATAATTTTAAAAATCAAAGCTTCATTTTGTTTTACATTTAAAAAAAAAAAAAACTCAAAATTACTCAAAATTTTGACAAATTTGTCATATAGGAAATTATGAAAAAAATTGAAAATTCTATATTGGCCATATTTTTTATACATCCATTAGAAGTATTTTGCTTTTTACAGAATTGTTTTATCTTTATAAATATCCGAGTTCTATAGCTTTAACTTAAAAAAAAAAAAATGAGATTCGAGAAAATCGCAGTTAAAGATTAAATGTTGCAAATTTCATTTTTCTAACAAATATTTTTCTCTAATATGTTCTAATTTCTTTTTTGTTGGTAAGTTATCTTGTTTCCTATGCTATGTGGCCTCTAAAAAGTGAAAATAAGATAAAATAAAATAAAAATCACATTGCGTACTGACCTAGAACGATTGCTGGTACCCAGTCCCCTCCCACCCACCTTCTGGTGTTTAGGATATTACTCTGTGATAAGAAAACTTGTCAGAAGGGTATCATCTGGCACCACCAGACTCATTGTAGCTGGGTTTGCAATCTAAAAAGCCCCTGCTTCATAATCTTTCGATCGTTTGGCACTTTGTCTCTTCTTCTTTCGACGAATTGGTGTTGTCCGTGATGCTTCAAAGCGTGCATCTCCTTTGATACTGTGCTTGGTAGATGCAAGTCCCAAACATGCCAAAGCAGACCCCTCTTCATAGCCGAAGTTATGCTGCAACACTGTCAACTGAACAGCAAATTTCACTTTGTCAAATCCAGCAAACTTTGCCTTGGAACATTTTGCCCATAGTTTTACATGGAAGCTTTCATTTGGATTCTGTGTCTTCCCTTTGAGACACTGCCCAAAAGTTCCTTCCTGGTTAGATCCTCATACACACCTTTAATAAGATTTTCTTCTTCTTTAGTCACTCGAATGGCAACTAGCATGGAATGATGATCAAAGTCCTCTCCTGCAGCCTGCTTTTGCTTGTAGTGGCACCAATCTACTGAGCAATGGTCATGTTGAGGTACCTCATTTGTACTAATGCAGTGCAAAAAAGTTGACATAATGTCAAGTTGCAGCTCCTGCCAGTTACCATCAATATGCCTATTTACTGTTATCAGATAATAACGTTGCAGATCTTTTATTATGGCTTCGGGCAATGTCATCACTGATCTGAATTGCACTTTGCCTGTTTTTGTAACATATTTCTCTTTCTTCTGCGTTTTCAGATTCAAAAGCCGCTTCCCCAGCCTTTTGTGTAAATGGTTTTTACACTTCTTTTTTCACAGGGTGGGCTTTGCCATAAGGACCTTCATTATCATTCAACTCTAAAAGGGCCTTATAAGTGCTGGAGTCCCCATCACTAACCATTGTGCTATATCGCAATTTCATTTGCGTAGATCGTGTCCACATCATCAAAGCAGCTTCTTTTTCCATGCCACTTGGTGTTCCATTGTAGTTTTTTTTACACTTATTTTTCTTTTTATGTTTCTTTATCTTAGCTTTCAGTTCTTCTTCTGTAATCTCGCCCTTATTACGTTTTGCTGCTGACACAGCACAAGAATGGCGATATGATGACAATACAACAAAGTCAACAACTATGCCTGTGTGGCATTCTATCACAAATGCACATCCGAACATGGAAGTGTGACTCTCTTCATCTAGGTTCCATCAAACGACACCTCAATGTCAAGAATGCCATCGTTATCACAATCAATTCCTAAGTTCTTATAGTAATACTCACGAATTTTTTCAATACTCTGCATTTCATATTTTTATACTGTTATCTATTCTTCTACATATTACATTTTGTATTCTGGTACACACTTGGATGTAAACTAGCATCCCCAAAACAGCACATGTTCTACTAAGGCCAGCATTGCCTGAATCATTCACCATAGATGAATAAACAAGTCTCAAAGTTGTGTCTGTTGTTTCCCTTTCCTTTATCGAACTTCAGTGTTGGAGGTTCATCTTCAAAAAAACCTTCACATCCGGTGCATTTCACAGATAGATACTTATCACATAACTTTTCCTTTGTTTGTAGTTCAACCTCACTCTTGCACACAGGACATTTAGGTACTAATGCATTCACAAGTGAACAGATTCTCTTTTCTGTCAAAGGAATAACTCTCTCACTATCGTCTATCAGTTTTTCTTCTTCTGTATGCAAAATCTCCTTCCTTACATAAAAAGGCCTTTTCCGTTTATTACGAATAATTTCGTCAGCTGAAGGAAGCACAGAGTCAGACTGTTGTACTGAACTCGTAGAGGACATTGTTGGTTGGGCATCAGAGGAAGACAATGAAGGAGCATTTTTCTTCTCTTCTCGTTTTTTTTAGCAAACGTTGATACAGTGCCTTTCCTTGGGCTTTCTGCTTTTGCTTAGATATCTTACGAGGCAATATGTGATAATAGACACCAAAAAAAAAAAAAAAACGGCGAAAATATCCCAGTATAGAGGCCAAAACACGGTGGGAAAATCAAATCATCATCTTGTCTTACTACAGTTTCAAGGTTACTGACTGATGTCTGACTCCCAGCCTCCCAGCTAGGAATCACGTGAATCACGCAGCTATGTTTGATGCCAGAGAGAAAGGAAAATGCTTGTACTTCCACCAGAAACAAACAGAATCAAAATATCTACATTTTTCGCTGAGATATGGATAAATAAAGTATTGTGTAGTAAATTACACTGGCAGTCAGCTGTAGCTGGCCATTTAAATCCACGAGTATTACGTATTTAAAGGTCCGTGCGCCTGGCAACGCCGCGTAACCATGACAACGGACACCGGGAATGTGTTCTAGAAGAGTATTTCATTATCATGAGACAATAAAAAAAAATCCTATTTTTCCTCATATAACCCTAAAGGATACATTGACATTTATGGCAATGCTATTTTATCCCTTTACAAAATAGAAAAAGACATTTGTAATTCGACTGTTTTTGTATGTCTCAAAGGCAGACACAATGAAGACGAGGGACATGGCTGGAAAGGAGACAGAAGGACGCCATCCTTCACTGTGGCAACAATCCTGTTGCTTCGAAGTGGCCGTTTGAAGACTCGTTTATGATGGATGCCTTCATTCCGAGGACTCTGCCCCCCCACCCCCGCCGCGCTCTGCTCCTTCTGCTCCCCTTTTTCTTTCATGTGCGACTGACTTTCGGTTGCGTGCCCGGGACTGTTGCTGTTTTTGCAGGAGACGTTAGCTGTCTGTCTGTCTGTCTGTCTAGAGGTGGGTGGATATCGTCTCAAAACGCAAAACACCTGAGTTCGACGGGTGAGTTGATGGGAGATGATATTCACTTATACCTCTCTTGTGGCCGACTGCGTTAGTGCGTCCCTGTAGTCCTGATTCCTCGTCCGTCGCTGGTTCGACCCACGGGACGGTGGACTTATTATCAACTAAAATTCCTTCGGTAACATATATGAAAATATATTATTTCCGAGGTAGAGCGAATTGGATTTTAAAGGACGTTTGTAGCTTTCTGATTATACATATATACACACACACACACACATATATATATATATATATATATATATATATATATATATATATATATATATATATATATATATATATATATATATATATATATATATATATATATATATATATATATGCAAATACATATACATACACACACACACACACACACACACACACACACACATATATATATATATATATATATATATATATATATATATATATATATATATATATATATATATATATATTATATACTGTATATATATATATATATATATATATATATATATATATATATATATATATATATACGAGATATACATCTATACATCTATATATAATATATATATACATATATATATATATATATATATATATATATACATATATATGTATGTGTGTGTGTGTGTGTATATATGTACATATGTATGCATATATATACGTGTGTATGTGTTTGTTTACTCTTTCCTATTTTTGTTAGTTCTAAATGTCTGCATATTCTTTGGGGTACATAAGTGTCCCGGTAAAGTCAAAGTGTCTGCCTCATGGATGCACAGTTAAAATGGCCAGTTGAGAATTGAGAGAACTGCTTTTGGCAGTTGGTTTTCATGCCTACATCATCCCAGATTTTCAGTGACTCTTGAAGCCAAGTATATAGGGCCAAAATAATGTACTTTTCAGTAGACCAGCTTGACATTTGTCATTATTGTGCTCTCATTCTTTTGGTATTTACCGAAAATTTGAAGAGCATGGTGAACTTACACGTCTATATTTGTGTTTTACAAATCCATTTCATGAAGTAAATCACATGCGATAAAGAATAAAAATCTCAAATGCTGTTCAAACCCAAAACAAAGTAAGTGTAGTGTATCAAGATGAGGTCCTCTATTAGAAGAGAGAGGCAAATTCCCATATTTCTCTTTCAAAAAATGCTAATCTGACTAACAAAGGCACTTGCCCGAAGGTGGTCCATAAGTGTGGGAAGGAGCTGAAGTGAATGAGAGTCACTGTGTGGACCCCTGGACTCTTCCCAACTTAAAGAAAGACAGTACTTTTACATAAAAAAACCAATGTATTTTGGTTTTGTAACTTGTGATATCTCTCATTTTTAAACAAACAATTCTGACACTTTGCCTATGTACGTTTGAGGGTCTTTGAAAACATAATACCATTCATTTCGAAAAATGTAATAATAATAATAATAATAATAATAATAATAATAATAATAATAATAATAATAACAATAATAATAATAATTGAATTGAAATCATTTTCACGGCTCTAAAATGTAATGGTTGTCAGTCCCCAAAAACGAAAAAAGTCAAACGCGATTGCTGGTCCTCCTGAGGCTTATTAGTTTTTGGCAGCAAAATGTTTCGGGGCATTCAACCTGCATTCGGAAGCCCCTGTGCTGTCTTCATTTAATAAAGGGAACATTTGTGTTGTTTACCCTTTAATGGAATTCCGTAGAATTGGTCGTTATCGGAGCCTCAACGTTTTAGAGATCAAACGGACAAAATATCAGATCCGGTTAGGCTTTTAATGCTTCGTTTCTCTTCGCTCGGGTCATTTCGAACTTTCGTATGTCACGCCATTAAATAGAAATGTTTGTTATTATTATTATTATTATTATTATTATTATTATTATTATTATTATTATTATTATTATTATTATTATTATTATTATTATTATTATTATTATTGGCGATACGACAGTGAAAAATGGGTGTAATTGAGGTTGAAGGCATTGAGAGAAATTAAGAGTGAAGGTTTCGGAAGGGGAACACCGAGAAGGGCCTCAGTTCCAGGCAATGACGCAGTTTGTGTGAGATGGAGGTGATGGGCCAAAATGAGTGTGGGTGGTTGATGGGCTGTTAATGAGTTTCCTGTGGAGGTACATGAAGAGGCTGATGTTGGGAAAGATTTTCTCTCTGTGGCCTCATTTTTCATGGAATAGTTGCTGGAAGAGTATGGCAGTGACTCCTTTTATATATATATATATATATATATATATATATATATATATATATATATATATATATTATATATTGTCACGATGCGTATCAAGTACCTGGTTATTACATTAAACTAATCTCAAAATTCAAAAATATACCTCACTTCAGCCAGATACCTGAACATTAATTATATATTACAACTGAGTACTCTAAAGGTAACAGTGATCCCTTAAGAAAAAACTTATTTATTACTTGAAAAATCAAACTAAGTTTATCAGACTATGTGTTAGGTATCAAAAATTAAACTAGAAATATTCTAGAGTGAAAGGGCATCACTCCATCAAACAACTCTGTTTCCCTGTCAGGAGAAAGAGACTCAAACTGTGCAGCTAACACCCACAACCCTCCCTCCTTATCCTACCCCTATCCCAGACCCCAAACCTCAGACCTTAAGGTTGCTTTCACAACCGATAGAATTTCAGCCAAAAATGCTAATGCCTCGACCAGCGATTGGTGAACTCTTCCTCCAGCAAGCTGTAGGGGTCATGGAAAGAGCAACGGGAGAAGACTCTTTATCCCTGACACTTCTGAGACTCATCAAAGACCTGATCTACAATGCTGAGCAACAGTATGGCACTTCCGGCCCCGGCGATTCTCTCAACTGTAAGCACTACAGTGTTTGTCAATCACTTGGATTGGCAGTTACCCTGTTTCTCTCCTAAGGCATTTCCTTTCCACTTACGGCCCCCTGACGTCTAACGACCGAATCCTTCGACTGTCACTATCTTCCGCTTAAACGGTTACATCTTTCTTTTATCTCCTGCTGAAGGGAGATAACAACAAAACAATTATACTCGAACATTCCACAGTCCTCCTTTGAGGGGCAAACACAGGCCAAGAGCCATTAAATTCTCTGATCGCACACAGTTCTCTTCCAGAGACAAAGACAACTACACGTCTTCCCTTCAGTCTGGCAAAAAAAAAAAAATCCTTTCCCCAGACTATGTATTTTTTTTCTTTTCCTCCACCGGTCACTATCCCTAAAAATCAATGCTTTTTAGTTTTTTTAAAAAAGAAAACTACTGTGCCGGCTTTGTCTATCTGTCCGCCCTCAGATCTTATAAACTATTGAGGCTAGAGGGCTGCAAATTGGTATGTTGATCATCCACCCTCCAATCATCAAACTTACCAAATTGCAGCCCTCTATCCTCAGTAGTTTTTATTTTATTTACAGTTTAAATTAGCCATGATCGTGCGTTTAGCAACGTTATAGGACAGGCCACCACCGGGCCGTGGCTGAAAGTTTCATGGGCCGCGACTCTTACAGCATTATAGGCTGCACAGAAAACTCGACTGCGTCGAAGAAACGTCGGCGCATTTTTTACTCTTTTCCCTTTCTTTCGAAGGAAGTTAATTACGGTAAGGAATCTGCGAAGAGGTTTTTCCTCTACCCGCTTTTTTTCTTACGATATATAATTGTCTCTTCTATTTTTCCTTACTGGCCATATACCGCCAGGACTCTCTCTCTCTCTCTCTCTCTCTCTCTCTCTCTCTCTCTCTCTCTCTCTCTCTCTCTCTCTCTCTGACTGACGGACACATGAGCGCTTAAAGAGGCTTGCAATCCTGCTCCTGAACTTTTCATTTCTGACCATATTTTCACTTTCCGCATCATTATTTTTACTCATTTATTTATGACCATTTTATCGCTTCAGATATCGACTGTCTCTGGCGGGCTGCTCTATGAGTAAGACCCGTGCTGGTATAACACCAGCTTGATCAAAGACAACAACGTAGCCTAATGGGTTACGAGACCAGCCGGGAGGAATAAGGAAGCAAAATCATCTGAAAATACGATGGCAATTCTCCGAACAGGGATGAATAAAGGGCAAGATAAAGGTATGATATAATCACTGGCAGGAAGAAAGAATTGGGGATGGCTTACTGTACATATTATGAGTCTAGCGTTTTGGTAATCGTCAAGCAAATTACGCTACGTGAGCCAGTGAAAGCTTCAATAGCATGTTACACGTGAAGACCATCGAATGATAAAGGCAGTGAATTTGACTGCAGAGGGAACCCCATTGTTCAGAAAAGCTCCAGAGACCAGAGGCAACAGACCGACTGGAAGTTCAGAGTTACATATCTGAAGGCCCATCACATGTAGACACCACGAGTGGGAAGGCGAGGCTCACACACATTTCGTCGATCGAAGGCTTCCATTTCCTCTTTCCCCTTTCTTCCAATAAAAACGAAAGGGGAAAAAGAAAGTAAAAAGGAATCTAATAGTCTCTGATGAGGTTTAGTTCTTATGCAAATTCCAGCAGGAATTAAAAGAATATGTTTTTCTGAAGTCTCTCTCACTTGTGAACGATAAAAACGATGGGTTTTTATTTTTATCTTGGAAGAAATTTTTTGCGGAAGAAGAAGAGAAGGAACTCTGAGGCTTTCCTTAAATTAAAAGTGAGGAAGAGAGAGAGAGAGAGAGAGAGAGAGAGAGAGAGAGAGAGAGAGAGAGAGAGAGCGGTCTACTGATTACATTAGTTATCAATCCAAACTTTTTCCTTTGCAGGTGGAAAAAATGCCTTTGATTTTTTCATTAATTCTTAAATGAAATAAAACTGGTTAAATAAGCCTTTTCCAGATTTGCATAACTTTTAAGTCTTATTAACCTTTGATTCTCATTAACTGCACCGTCAATAACGTGTTGCTTTGATACTTATAGAGTTTGAGAGTGGCAGAAGGAGACCCAGTCTTCTGAAAAGGTCAAGCCCAAAAGAGCTTAAGGATCAGCCTAAGAAAGCTTGAGAACCAACAACAAACCTCTCCGACTTTGAGAAAAACTGGTTTAAAATATTAAAAACAGGAATGTTTAAATAGTTATACTAAATAAAAAAAACAGAAAATATAAAAAAATTTGAAGATTTCAATGGCCTATCCGAACTAAGGAAACAATTAGATAAAATCTAAGACAAGGTAAATCGTCACTAGTTGTTTCAGATCCCCAGAACTCTTATCGATAACATCCAACTCAGACAACAGCTCCATTTTTTTCCCTCTCAAAACTTTCGACAGACCACAGCTGGAACCTTGACCTCTGTATTAAGCGTAACTATAAAGCCTTTTATGGTTGATTTGACTTTATAAAGTGATTTATACATTTTGGAGTGCCCGAAGACAGTTTCTAGACATGCAACTGGAAATAAGGATTTCAGTTAACTTGTTCTTTAGTGCAAGCAGAATCAGAGACTTAAGAACATTTCATAGCAAAAGATTAACAAAACCAGGATACAAGCTGAGGGGAATCATTCTTCTACAGAGACACAACATGAAAGCTTTGGATTGCTGATTATGCAAAGACCCCTAAATCATTGGATCCCGTGGGGAGGGGGGCATTTAGTGCCGTCAGGGCACCTCACGAGGTGCACTGTAGGCATTACTGAAAGTAGTTTCCACCGTTCCTTCGGCATTTGGCTGCACCCACGTCTCGGCCTTTTACTTAGCTTTCCATTCCCGCTTCCTTTCTTCAATCTTGCTGTCCAACCACTCCAGCTCTCTCTCTCACCGTCTCGAGTCCCCTAGTGCTTGGCTTCACAGCCTACTTTCAAAAACTAAAACCAAAATCATTGGCCTTGAAGAAGCGTTGGACCCTCAGTTAACGATTTCTGAGTTCCTTTACAGTGAAGCTGTTACACAACATCAAGTGATCTAATATTGACCTTTATCTCCTATTCGCTGGATGCGGTACAAAGGTCAAGGTGTCTTCGAACTGAGATTAACTTGGGAAGGTCAATGGTCTTAGTCCTTAATTGCTTCCTGCTTTGTGTTGGAGAGAGAGAGAGAGAGAGAGAGAGGAGAGAGAGAGAGAGAGAGAGAGAGAGAGAGAGAGAGAATTTTATCCAGTTCGTTTCAGACCTGATCTCATTACTTCCGGTCTAAAGATGATCGATGCAATAATGAGCCGTTGTATAAAAACCATTAAAGGTCATGTCTGAGGTAACGCAACATCCTTAAAGCCTTTAACAAAAATAACTATATGTTAAACCTATGGAAGACTAAAACACACGGATCTTAACTGGAATTATATATCGAGATCCACAGCCACTTATCTTGCTTTTTCAGCAGGTATTTTCAACTGTGTATTCTGACAGCTTCTAAAGAAATTATTTCAGTTCAGTCCTAAAATATCTGCATACGGATTTCAGTGGCTTCCCTTAACATTAACAAAAATGGTAGGATAATAAATCAAAAGCTTTACCTTGTCACAGGTGGCAGCAGACTCTGCCAAATGGAAACTTTTCACACCCTGCGCAGTTGTGTTCTGTCACGTTCTTTCAGCTCACCCGTGGGCAT
Source organism: Macrobrachium rosenbergii (assembly GCF_040412425.1). Lineage (NCBI taxonomy): Eukaryota > Metazoa > Arthropoda > Malacostraca > Decapoda > Palaemonidae > Macrobrachium > Macrobrachium rosenbergii. Next base: position 8,985,374 of record NC_089785.1, on the reverse strand, counting down.
TTAGGCTCTATTAAAATACGTGAAATATATTGTGGCCTCGAGCTTGCCTAGGCCTAAATCATCGAGGCCATAAGGCACGAGACCAAGTCAAAAGAGCCAGTCGATGCGTGTCCAGGTCAAGATCTGGGATTGTACCGATGTCAGAAGAATCCGGCCTCTTGGTCTCGAGACCAATGAAATACATGAAGTATACTGTGGCCTCGGCCCAAAACATCGAGGGCAGAAGACACCGAGACCAAGTCCGAATCAGTCACTGCGCTGCGAAGTCCAAACCTAAAGGCTTAGACCGAGGTCGCAAAGAATCCGGCCTCGTGGTCTCGAGGCCACCTTCACTGCAGTGTGTATATGAAATCGTCTTTCATTTGACATATGTTTGGTTGGCGTGGAGCCTGCTTACAGATGTTAATGATTAATGGAAAAGCAACAAAAGCAATAAAACATTTGCATGTCCTGTTGCTTTTTCTTTCAAAAACAGTTTCAGCTTATATACACTGAGCTGTCAAGAAGCATTATTGGTATCTAATAAACATAATCACCAGGTTTTAACGGATTTTCTTTTTCGAAAGGGAAAATTAAGCTGGGTAAAACGCCAGCCGAGTTAGGTTTCCTCAGAAAATCAAACAACAGGTCAATGGGTTTGGGGGCCTTTTGGCTGACCACTAATCAAGGGCAACACTCAATTCGGTTAGACCAGAGATATTGAACTTCCTAGTTTAGAGGAGAATGAGTCGGGCGCTATGAATGACCCACCTTGCCCAAACCACCCCTCCCTTAAAAAAACTCATAAACGAGAATCAAGATATTATAATATATTAAGGGTTGACCTTGGAAACAAAGGCAAACAGAAATTATTAGGCTTTAGTTCCAGAGCTTTGGAAAAGAGCGGAAGGAACGGTCACGTGACCGTTTGAAATCTTGGGATTACTGGTTTCCTCACACCACATGTGAGGAGGACTTAGGGGCCAGGGGGTTAAACAGGGCTACGTGAGGATGAGGGGAGGACTGAGGAATAGGCAACGGGAGGGAAGGGGGTGGGAGCCCTGGTCATGTAATAGACTGCCTTTTGATTTGATCCTAACGAGAGGAAAGCACAAATTGATGCCCCAAATATGAGACTAATGCCATAATTAAGGAAGGTCAGAATAATGTAAAGATATTACTGGAATGAGGAAAAGTGCTTGTTAATAACGTGAAAAAGAATGAATAACAATTAGAGAGGATTACCCCAACTGAACTACGTGGTCCCCCCAAAACATGTTTCATGATAATTTGCACAGCCAAAATACTAATCAAATTAAGAGCTTCAATTAAATTTTTATCAAAATAAAACAATTTGAATGGACAAGGACACACAAATAGCAGAAAATGGACCTTCGAGACAATGAATTGACAAATCCACGGAGAAATAGTCGACATATTCGAGACTGAATGACAAGAAAGCCAGTCACGAATTCCACGAGACGAAAGGCAAACAATATTTCCTTCTTATCCGCTTTTGGGTTGAGAGAGAGAGAGAGAGAGAGAGAGAGAGAGAGAGAGAGAGAGAGAGACTAACAAGTTACCTCTCGAACTTAACTCAGTGCCAAATTCATCAAACACCAAAGCAAGATTATATATATATATATATATATATATATATATATATATATATATATATATATATATATATATATATATATTATATATATATATATTATATATATATATATATATATATATATATATATATATATATATATATGCAAATTAAAGCAAAACTCTTGATTGACTTTAATCAAGAAAATCGCTCCAATCAGGACCAATTTTTCATGAGAGAGAGAGAGAGAGAGAGAGAGAGAGAGAGAGAGAGAGAGAGAGAGAGAGAGAAGCCGGCAATGTTTCAGGCGTCGATGGTGGACGATAGAGAAGGAGGAGAATTATTAGACAAGGAAGGAAATTTATGCAGCTTTTGTCGTACTCTGTTTTCAGACTCGTTTTGGGGATTTTTATCTGCCTAAAGGCGGAGAGAAAATATTGGATACAAAAAACATTAAGGATAAGAAAAGGAAGTTTTTAATCTACACTACGCGGTGTTAACGATTGGTAGTACCACCTCACAAGCAATGCAGTACAGTAACTGTGGAACTGAGGCGAAAAAGAGTGTTTTCGTAACCTGTGCCTCGAGGTACCAGACTTCGCGTTTATTATTATTTCACCGTTTCGTAGGGATGGGCATAATCGACTATTTGCAAACGATTATTTCGATTATCTCCAGAAATATATTGTAATCGATATTTTTAAACAATTACGATATATATATATACATATATATAGGCCTATATATATACATGTATATATATACATACATATATATAAGGCCTATATATATATATATATATATATATATATATATATATATATATATATATATATATGAAATTAGGTGTGCACAATAATTTCAAGGAAAAAACAATAATTTTTTTTAGCTCCTGTATGATAACCCTGGAAAAAGATCATGGCAACACTGGACTATTGTGGTGCATGTCTGTGCATGGAAACTGCGCTTGTGCACTGTGCAGACGAGACGACAACGCACAGACAACTTCAAACAGAGGATACGAGAGTCAAGTAATCGATTATTTCAGTAATTGCGATCACTAAAATTTGGTGGATTCGCCCACCACTATAGTTTTGACATTTTCGTTCTTTCAGGATTTTACTCCAAAAATAAAGTGGAAGTTACTAGAGAACACTTGACCTCTGAACCTGTACGATAAAGCTAACCACTTTTTTATAATTTAAATGATCACTTCAGAATAATCTATGCAATAAACATAATTTACATGATAAAGTTTATGGATTTTTTTTTTAAATAACATATAAATATAAACACATTAAAAAAAGCAATTAGATTTGTATGAAAATTATACGAAAACTATTTTATTATATTAGACTTTTCTTGTGGCTTTTCCTTCCATTCAAGCGATCCATTGAACAAAGAAAACGTCAGAAGATTCCTTAAGACTCCTCACAGAGCTCGTGAATAAAATGTGCCCTTATTCAACGCCTTCTTCATCTGGGACTCAAAATAACATCGAACTTTATTTATTCACCAAAGCAAATAATTTGTGACATGGCGAGAGCAGCCTTCGGGTCTGACCACAGAGCGTCAGTGGCATGGAGTGGCGATCTCCCTGTCAAGCGTGTGACCTCGGCGGCCATTTAGGAACTCCCGGTGCAGCTCACGGTGCTATTCTTTGTCCCCCTCCGCCACACCTCTCGTTTAATTTTGATAAAAATGCGTCAGTTTATTACAGGTAAATTAACCATTACTGTACAATGTATTTTGAAATAATATCTTTCTTAGATTTGTTGCAGTAGAAGCAAAGAATATTTCTTTCTAATTTCTGTTTATCTTAAATATCGGAAAGCATGTTGTGAACAAACCATTGACAGAAAAGGCTGGCAAAGTCGTTCTTTCTATTCTAAGGCTTTGAAACGATAGCTGGAAAGAATTTTTAAACGAGGAATACCAAAAGGAAACAATTTTTACTAATTTGGGATAAGATAGTTCTTCAGAATAGGACAAAACAATAATAAAAAGCTGCCAAATCAACAAGCATAAGCCTAGCGTTTGCGTGAACAAGATTCTTTTCCTTGTTACCATCCTTATAGACTAATGTTTTTTCCTTTGCATGTTTCGATAAGTTTTACCGCAAAGAAATTATTTTCGTTTACTCGAAATTAAGTTGTAATTAGAATGAGGTTTAAATGATGTAACATCTTACCAAATGAGTATTTTGAAGGCATAGGTCTAGCTTTAACTACCAAACTACAGTTTCTTGCTATTACCAATCTATGAGACATGGAAACCTAAGGTTTGTTACACATGAAAAACTACAACTATTTTTTACTTTCAATAGAATAGAAGTTGTTTTCCAAAGTTTGGTAAGGTCGTCCTGAAATACGCTCACAGTAACATGTCTGAAAGACGAGACTTGTTGACAAAACCAGTAGTAAGCTTCACACCTCCTTCCTTCCTACTGAGCCTTTTTAATAACGAACAAGATCGCTCTCCCATTATATTATGTGGCATAGATAAGACTGATGACGTTGCGATTTCAAAACTGAGAATATAAGATAACCAGTTCAGTAAATAAAGATGCGTAGCTGAGAATCTGATCTCGTTTAGATGATATCTATGGTAAACGAGAAAATGAAAATTGTCCCAGAGTCTACTGGAATCGTCTCTGGGAACCTGAGGACTAAGTTTTGATGAATATTTTAGGGCAAGAACAGTGTGGTCTGGACAGGGAAGATGTGAGTGGATTAAGTATTTATCGTGCAGCGGATACGTGAGAATTTGGAACACGAGGGGAAAACCTGTATGTGGCATTCTTGGACCAAGGAAAACTACTTACAGAATTCAAAGAGATTCAACAGAATTCAAAGAGATTCAGCGTAAAAAGCATTGAAGATACTCGCTTCGGCTCATAGCTGGAGCCCCTTTCATTCCTTTTACTGTACCTCCGTTCATATTCTCTGTCTTCCATCTTACTTGCCACCTTCTCTTAACAGTTGACTCATAGTGCAACCGCGAGGTTTGCCTCCTGTTACACTACACCTTTCAAACATTTTTAGTGTCAATTTCCGTTTTAGCGCTGAATGGCCTCCTGGGCCCTAACGCTTGGCGTTTGGCCTAAATTCTATATTCAGTACAGACACAGGGATGTGTAATATGTCTACGTGGCTTTTCAATATCTTTCTTGAAGGAGAGGTCAGAAAATGAGTCACGAATGGAGAGTGGAATGGCTGATGGTTGCAGATGGTACCTTACTGGCTGTGCATAATGACGAGAAACTGCAGAAACTAGTGAGATAGTAGGTACAGTTTTGGAAGAGTGGAAAGTATAAAGTTAACGTGAGCAAGGAAAGTGTTATCAGGGTAAATACAAACAGGAGGGAGGAGGGAGGAATGTTGATTTTACTGGACGAAGAATGGAAGAAGTATCTAAGTCAATATAATGGGCAAGGGGACGATGAGAGAAACAGTGACAGCCTATGATGTATATGTCACAAGTACTGTATTTGCAATACAGTGAACCTACAGTAGTATGCTATATATGAGCCATATATGAAAGTTTCTTCTGATTCACATCATTCAAACGCATTCTGATCCAGTTGATGTTTCTACATTATAGATTGTACTGTATCTTTTTCTTTAAGATTTGGAAATTATAACTGTGTTTCACTCGCAAATCATTCCATCCTCTCTCTCTCTCTCTGTTACAGATTATACAAATAAATTGTTTCCTCTCCCGCTCACTTCATTACTTTTTGTGGCAAATTCTCGTCTGTATCAGATACCTCTTAATCCGTTGGGAAGCATTAGTGTTCTCTCTCTCTCTCTCTCTCTCTCTCTCTCTCTCTCTCTCTCTCTCTCTCTCTCTCTCTCTCTCTCTTGTCTGTGAGTTCCCGGTTGCAAATTTACGATTAAAGTTTTGTGGTGCAAACAATCCGCAAATTCGGCGCTAAAATATACCCAAGAGAATATGACAAGGGGGAAACATCCTTTACGAAGGTTTGCTGTTGGGAACATGTAGGTAGTTGGTGTATCACAGATATGGGTTAAGCCAGTGAGACCCGGAGAAGTGCTAAGATGGATTGAGAAAATCACGACCGAGAGAGAGAGAGAGAGAGAGAGAGAGAGAGAGAGAGAGAGAGAGAGAGTTTGTATCACTGCTGGGTGAAGACTGAGAAACCATACATGTGCTGAGTGATGCATTTTGTTCATGTTTGCTAGGTCAGTTAATTCCCCTTGGCCTACCACCCTCCAGTCCACCCATTTTCAAGCAGGAATGCTTGGCACAAGAAGGCGGCCATGTGACTAGCAACCTCACCCATAGAGACCTGTTCAGATGCCAGAAGGTTGTATAACTGTGGTGCCACCAGCTCCTAAGGGAAAAGGCATAATGTGAGAAACCCCTTGTACAGAAAACTTCCACAAAATCAGTCAGCCTCAACACTTAATATTCTGTCTTGTACGCACTCAATTGCTTCCAAAATGTTGAGGCCTCTTCTTTCCAGTGCTACTTTAAACACTAGATCACCTCGCCTTCCGCCTTCTGACAATTCTGAATTGTATACTTTGTTCCCTAACTTATCGTTCTCACTTCCTTCTGGTTGAACGGCCCATCTCAAAACAATTCAGTTACCTCGTGATGTCTGTACATTGTTCAGCATCTGAATTGTATCTCTCAGAAGCTTCCTCAGTCTTACACTGACTCTTTCCTCTGTTGCTTCACCTCTGCCTCTCTTCCGTTTTCAGTATTGAAGAGATTCGTAAACCGCTTTCTGTTTAGATAGCATTTCTACATTTGCATCTTTTGTTGTGAGGGCCATTTCTCTTTCCTTCGGACCTTCTTGAGTTTCTAATTCATCCTCTTGTATTCTTACACGCACACAAACACACACACGGTCCTCAAGTGGTGTGAATTCGTATCCAAGATTGATAAGAATTCCAGGCACACATTACCGAAAATTCTGAGCTGGAGAACTGTTTTCTGTCGTTGCGTGGTTGGTAATACTTCGTATTTGCTAATCCTATGCATCTTCATGCTTGTTCAAACTGCTTGAGGGTTGAAACAATTTTCTCTCTCGTTCTCTGACTGTTGTCTGTCCTCTGTACTCACTCACACATAGATGCAAACAACAGTTACATCAGCATTTTATATATAGATATATATTGTATATTCTATATATATATATATATATATATATATATATATATGTGTGTGTGTATATATATATAAATATATATATATATATATATATATATATATATATATATATATATATATATATATATATATATATATATATATATATATATATATATATATATATATATATATATATATATATATATATATATATTTATATATATATATATATATACATATATGTTTGTGAGTACAAAGGGACAGAATACAGTCAGAGAGAGAGAGAGAGAGAGAGAGAGAGAGAGAGAGAGAGAGAGAGGGAGGGGAGGGGAGGGGGGCGCTTGAAAGATGTATACATGTGATAGGTTGAATAACAGTCTGCTCAGCCTTATACAGTTCGATTAAAAAGAAATATTTTCGATGCTGGAGATTTGATGAAGTAATATTTCCTTTGATGAAACAATACGAAGGACGCTTCGTACAACAGAATAGGTGGGGAAGCGAATGATTTTGTTCATTAGCAAATACTAAAGAGTTTGTATTAATGTTTAGAGTTAGGGGACTTCGGTGTATTTTTTTTATTTTTACAGCAACAAACAAATGAGTAGCTTCTTCGAGTGCTTTTCCACTAATAATTGAATGGTAACTAACCTTTCAATTTTAATAAATTGCAGATTGTTTTTTTCTTATTTCGTGCTCTGCATCCCGATATTTGTGCAAATTCTGTGAAATTTTGATGGCCATTTGAAATTCTGTTTTAGTAAATTTTACCTTAATCAGCTTCTTGATTCCAAAGTGATATTGGTTGCTGAAGAGAAGTGGAAATATCTGCTTTATCTTAAAACTCATATTTAATTCTATTTGGCATTTGGATTAATAATTAGATTTCCAATCCTTTCAGGAAGCTTTTGATGAGTTTTCAGTTGTTGAAGTATTTTTAAGGATAAGACTAATTTTCTTCTTCTTCCATATTTACTGTCGTTCTATTTTTTATGAGGGCATCATTTTCTATTAATAATTTGTTGTTGTTTTTAGGAAGGGGCAACAGTTATCAGTTTTAGCCACTGATGTTAAAAAATCAAAACATATTTATCCCTCAAAAATTGTACAATGAGTTTAATTTATCTTTGATATGAACAGTATCTGACCATCACAATGTGGTATTAAATAAATTTTTACGTGATATTTTCCGTAGTTTGTAACAACAAATGTTTAGAAGTTGACATTCAAGAAACCATTCGTGTACAGGAAAGCACCTTTTTTATTATATGAAGAAAATAATTTATAAAGGAAATAGCTCAGGTATAGAGAGAAGGGAAGGAAGAGGGTTAGAAACTTACCTTAGGTGGGTGTATTAAATTCAGCCAAGCTGTCCTTCAGTTGTTTTCAGAGAAAACAAGATGGCGGACCTCCGTCATGTTGAAAATAACACAGGGAAACTCTTACTGTGTAGTATATGTTTTCCCCAAGAGTCAAGTCTTCTGTATTTCAGGATTGTATAAAGTGCAATGAATTTATTCAATTTTAATTAATGTGAAAACATTAATTGAAAATACATTAATTAAAAATATGATTTAATATAAATAACATAATTTAATATAAATAACATAATTTAATATAAAAGTGTAAGGCACCCTGAGAAACAGGTAAGAAAAACAGAAACAGGATTTCTCGTTACTCCAGATTAGAAAAAATCAAAATGTTGAGAGAAAACGTTGCCCAGACAACGAAATTGTCAAAGTATTCATTCAATCATTAGGAATGGGTCAACAGATAACTGTATACATAAATTCCAGTTCTCACATTTTGTCGTTCAACTAAAGCTGAGAAAACCAGTGTGCTGGAAACCATTCATTGTTTAGATGGAGCAGATGCAGTTGACTAATCAAGAAATTTTCTTATTAGATCAGATGATAGATGGCACCATTACAAGTAACTTCTGTGAATTCATTGTTAAATAATGCACTTGCTCTTAAATTCACCCTTTTGCAATGAATTTCAATAGCGTCCTGTTGTTCGGTGGATGCTAATGATGACTGTTCAGTGCAGAGGTTAAGTAATTCTCCTTCAACGAAGAACAAGTGCTTCGTTCTTTCTCCCAAATGAATAAATAGAGCGGAATGCCATAGAATGGGCGATGCTATTTAACACACATTATGGGTTTTTATGTGTCCAGCGTGTTTAATCTGTAGACAGATGGTTGAGCATGCAAATGAGCTGCTGATAAGCTTTTTATGGAAGTATGTAAAGTGGCTGATTGTGTGGAAGCTTTTTGCACTTGATTCAGGTGTCAAAATATGAGCGTTTACACTAATGTTAGCATTAGGGAAAATAGATAATGTTTTTCAGCTGTCAGTTATGATTAAAATATGTGGTGTAATTTTTTTAACAGTCGTTATTGGGCTTTTAAATATAACCCAACCTAGTTAAATTTGCAGCTTTACGAATTTTTAAATGTTAATTTATTTATTAAATTTTGGTATGTTATGTACCGAATTACAGTTAACGATACCTGTTTGCCGTTTGACGTCATTTATTGCTTCAGTGTTGGTGAGGGGCGGGGGGGGCTTTGACGGCTGGACAGTTCAACTGCCATATCGAAGGCACTGAAGGGAATCAAGAAGTAGCAATTAGGAAAAAAAAAAAAGAAAAGATGGGTGGGGGAAGGATGTTCCAAATATTGTCAAGATGCTGGTGGAACAAAATTGTGAAAAATTCTCTTTTATAAAAGGGAATTATTAATGTAGAGAAATATAAATTAAACAAATTGGTCATGATCCATTGCTGTTTCCAAATTTTCATCGAAGGAGGGGCTTTACTCACGTAATTCTAAGTGTACATGATACATCCACACTAAAGACACAATGTATCATAAACACGTCAGTAACTTATCACATACATAACAAACATGTTGAAAACAAGTCAACGACTGTAAACGAAGAACGAACTTGTGGCAAATGCTAGATAATCTTATGAAGCACTGGTCAGGACTACTAATGTGTCATTGACTTGTATTCAGCTCGTTTGCGATGAGTTTATGAAATGTTTTACTGCAGTGGGAATGTAACATGTTTGAATTAGAGATGGGTGCCATTCGGGGTAATCAAAGGGAAGCTGGAGGTGGGAGGTGATATTTCATAAGTAAGAAAGGTCATGGAAATAATGATAAAGAGAATGAAGTCATCGGAAGAACGGTGGTCTTTCGCTTAAGAAATCGTCTTTGGAGCTTCAGAGGAGATCGCCACAATCTGTCAGATTTATTCGTTAATATTCGCTTACCAATCTCATTCTTGTTTCTGTTCTGTGATGTTTGACTATACTGGCCTTTATATTGGATTTTTGTTTAAGTATAGCAGTAGGGTACCTCGGAGCCCTAAGACTGTGGATGAAATGAGAATTAAGAAACTAGAGAAATTGAGTCTTATCATAATAGATAAAATTTGCGTGTGTGATAAACGCATCAAAACGAACAAATATCTGATCCTTGTTTTCAAAATCAAAATATTACAGTATTGTCGATATATCTTTCAAACGGGAATGGATTATGTTGCCTTAGCAATATATGACAGTCATTTTATTGTCTATGAAGCCGGAGGCTGAGTTGTTTAATGATAAAACATTTCCAAGCTCCGGAATGGTGTATTGGGAATTGTTTTATGTTGTAGTTTGTAGATTCTAAATTAAAAAGATTCCCGATGGGCCTCAATATGCATCATGATCACAATATTTTTGGCAAATGTCAGGTAAATGGAGTAATGGTAAATAGTGTCACTCATAAATCCACTTTTTGTTTAACTTGCTTTTGTTCTGTCAGTTTCTCGTTGGCTATGAACTTGTGGTTTATATACAGTAATGGGCGGTCAGTTTAACCATTCATTGAAGCAAGTCCTTAAAATGACGCTAATATCCATTGATAGAATGTGCACGTGTACAGAAAATAAGAAAATATGCATGCTTACATGAGTGCAAATACTTACAAATAGAGCAGTTGTATAGAAAATGCTTTCACATAATCACATCTGTCGCTTTTCTATGGTCCATTCCAGTGTCTAAAATATAATGTGTACCTTAATTTGGGAGACAAAGGAAAAGGTTTGGCTGACGGCTAGAGAAGGATAGCTGATGCCTTCAGAGCGAAAAATCAGTTTGTGTTTTGGTGAATAAGGGTTTGGATGGGTTTACGTTTTGTTATAAAATATGTGTATGGGAAAACTGCATGTGACATACTTGAACTGGGAGAATTAAAAAAAAAAATGGCATTTAATGTAGAGAGCTTTGTGTACATTCAGTGTATCCATTTCTTAGCCTTTTACCTTTATTCATTCTCACTTCCTTTCTTCAGCCTTCCAGTCCAACACCTAAAACTGTTACTTCTTAGTGCAGCTGTGGGGGTTTTTCTCCCAGTTCCACCTTTAGATCCTTGATTTTCTGGATCTGCTTGTCTTGCTGTCCAACCACTCCAACGCCCTCTTTACTTTGTCTTAAGCTCTGCTTGGTAGACAGGGCCCAGGTGCTTAGCTTGACAGCCTGAATTTCATAAAATCAAATCAAATCGAATCTCACTAGGTTTATGCTGCATTCTGTTGAGCAAACTTTTGAAATTTGGATAGTAAAAACAGTATTACTGCGTATCTACATATTCTGAATCTCTCAACTTTCTGTGATACTATAGTCTAAACCTTCTCTTCTAACTCTGACCACATTTTCTTTATAAAAGCTAAGATAAGGACGAACAACGTAGGGGAAATAACATTCCCTTGTAGTACCCCACAATTCACTGCAAATTCATTTCACATGTCCCCATGTACATTAACCTTGCATCTACTTCGCGGATCGTTTCAGTTATCTTTACATATTTACCTGGATTGCTATAGTGAAGCAAGACCTTCCATAGTACTGTAAAATGCCTTCTTATAATCAACAAAAGCCGTCTGGGGATTTTTAGATCACATGCGCTGCTGGGCGTTCGATCTCGACACAGTTATTTGATCTGTTCAACTCCTGTCATTTCTAAAACTAGCCTGTTCATCTCTAGGTATTTTATCAGTTTTTTTCTTGGGTGCATTGAAAATAATTGCGCTGAATATTTTCAGTGCAACCGATGCAAGTGAATTGTCTCTATGGTTACCAGACATTCTGTCAGGTCACCATTCTTAATATCTTTGCTTTGAATTCTAATTCAAAGTAATCAGGCTTTGTTCCATCATTCCATATTCTACAAAAATGTCCATTCTCTGTGGTAAACTAGGTATCATTCAGCATCATCTCAAATCGTTTCTCCAATGATTCCATCAGAACTTGATGTTTCCCATCTCCCAAGTTTCTTCATCAGCGAGTCCACCTTAAAACTGTGAATTCATTCAGAAGTACCTTCAGGTTCTGGTATATTTATCAAATTATTTCCCTCATCTCTTATTCAGGACCTCACACAAATATTTCGCCAAACTTTCTTCTGGTGCTTTTATTGTTTATAACTTTCGCATTCATATCACTAGCAACTGTTCCCTCATATCTAATTTGTATTTCTCTACAACATGCTACATTTTAATATAAAATTCCTCTTTTATTTCCGTGGAGTTCAACCGTTTGTGCACAGCATACCATAATACTCAAATTGCACTGTTTTTATTCAGAATATTGCTTGCAGCAATCTACGGCACACTGTTCTCCTGCCAGTCAGGGCCCTTTCTGCATTTAGTTAAGATCATAGTTTCTCCCTCTCTGCTAATTCCACCTGTTGTATTCTTCCAGTTTGATTCAGGTTCTTCTATTCCAATTTCCAATACTCAGTTTCTCCTTAAATTTATAATCCTAGAGATTCTTAGCCGCATCATGTGCTCGTGACAGGGAGCCATTTCCAAATTGTGGCTATCTATACTTAAGTGCCAGAGTCTATGGAAGATTCATTGGCTAAGTACGCTAAAGGATAATCAGTTCCTTATAGTGTTCTCGTCCAAGCCTACTAAGGCCAATGACCCCTGTAACTGCCTATTGGTTTTTAACCTTGGTCATCTCGCAGTCTTCCAGAGTTGAAGCAGAAGAGACGAAGCACTCAACACCTCAGCCTCATTCTCCATCATGCTGACAATGATTTCTGGCGCTGCTTCTGATCAAAGCTACAATTTTCGACTGTGGATGTAGCCTTCACTTCATGGGGCGTCAACATACAAGCAGCACTTGCTCCTACTCTAAGCTGGGGCCTTAATCAAGGTAATGTCAGCTGGTCCAGGTGAATGTTATGTTTGCCAAGGGAGGGATGCTAATCTCCTGGGTACAGACGTAGAAATTATATATATATATATTATATATATATATATATATATATATATATATATATATATATATATATATATATATATATATATATATATATATATATATATATATATATATATATATATCTGGGCAGAGGAGAGAGAGAGAGAGAGAGAGAGAGAGAGAGAGAGAGAGAGAGAGAGAGAGGAACAATTACCAACCGAAGATTCAAGCTAAAATCTCTCTCTCTCTCTCTCTCTCTCTCTCTCTCTCCGATTCCCCCTCAGAATGAAGCTGTTGGCACTGCTGTTCGTGTAGTTTAAAATTGGCATTCTGTGGAGCCCGCGTTCTTTATTGTATTATGCGGAGCCATTCGGGGCCCCCGGAATTCAACCGGTTCCTATTTGCTGTCAGGGTTTTATGCAGTTGTAAGCATCCCATGCCGAAAGAAAGAAACCCCGAGCACACTCACTAATGACGTCATTGTGGCGAGATCCAGGAACACAATCCTGTCTAGTTACGCGAGCGACTC
>NC_089785.1:8959387-8969387 GCF_040412425.1 Macrobrachium rosenbergii | reverse complement strand
TATATATATATATATATATATATATATATATATATATATATATATATATATATATATATATATATATATATCTTCTATCGTGGTGATGTCAGCCTTGAACACGATTCCTGCTCCAAAGCTGGCAAATTCGGGTGAGAAGCAATAAAAGGAAGGAAAAGAAAATGGCAAGCAATTGCTAAAACAACTATCACCGTCAGAAGTTAAGAAGCGTAAAAGAGCAACGGAGCTGCAAGACACTTGCAAGCAATCTGTCACACTTGCCTGAGAAAAAAGAAGGAAAAGAAGAAGTAAACTTGCACTGAAGCCTAACGGGAAAATTATATTTATACCTAGTTGATCAGTTGATCGAGTAATATGACTGAGGTATCACATGATAGCTTTTTGAATACAAGGTGTATCTTTCCTTAACGTGAGGTAAGCAGTGTGAATATGTCTGTTGCCTAGTTAGGATTTCGTTTCAGCCAATATTCAATGAACTAAAGAGCATAAAAATTCATATTTCCAAGACAAACATGGATAATTCTTGATCCCTGTTCGTTATATTATGGAACAAATTGCAGTTCGTGATATTTGTGAAACAACGCGACATCAAATTATGAGAAAATCACTTTTGGATCGCGATTAGAGAGAACGCCAGCAGGAAGTCAGTCTTCCTCCTCTCCTCTTGTTATTCCGAATTGACATCACAGTTAATTTCCCGTAAAGTGCCCTAGAAATGGCAATACTGAGTTAATGGCAATAATCAATGGCACGGGGGAAGCTCAGACCCTGACACTTCACAAAAGGTCAAGTTCATCTCTATGTTGCTGGCACGGCCCTTTTCAAGCATTGGCGCCTCTCTCGCAAAAGTTACTCATGTGAAAGGTCCTTGAATGTCTTGACGATGCTGAAAATTCCGATTAAAACTGATGCTTCAAACTATAAATCACAGCTGGAAATGCTGGTATACACAACGGCAACTTCAATAAGAACGCTAGTAAGAAATATACACAAGTTATATATCTTACTAGCGTTCTTCTTGAACCAGAGTATTGTATACTAGTTATAATACTCTGGTTAAAGGGGAATGTCAGCATTTTTCTGGTAGTTTATCTCTAAGTGCACATTCCTCCGTGGTTTGAACTTCCGTGCGTTTATCATGGTGTGCCTGTGGGCATGAATCATTCAGCCAAGGATTAGTCCGGATTCCGTTTGTTGTCCTGGTGATGGAATGAGCCACAATGTATGAAACAGTCCGTTTAATGTTATCGAAAATATACGAAACATCATATATTTCAGACATTAGGACTGCGCTTTTACAATCAGAATTACTAAAACAATCACATGCTTCTATTTCTACCGTCAGAATCCCGTTCAATCTTTTCCCACCTGGAAAGAAACTTTTGCCACGTAATTTTCAATTAATGGCAATACAGAACGGAATATCTGTCTGTCGTTTAAGTTTAAATTCAAATAGATTACAGTATATTCACTAAGAACATAAAGCTTTTCCTCACGAAGCTGAACAGAGAAGTAGAATTGCATAGCTGCAAGGAACGCGGTCTTTGGCGAGTCAAGGAAAAGAATGGCCGAAATTCCTTAATGGTGTGTTCATGTTAAACGTTTACTGAGAGAGAGAGAGAGAGAGAGAGAGAGAGAGAGAGAGAGAGAGAGAGAGAGAGAGAGAGAGAGAGAGAGAAGGGGATGGGGAAATAGGGAAGGAGGAGGAGAAGCAATGAGGTGCTCTCGCAGTGCTGAAGTTTCGGCTTTTTTCGCCGAACTTTTTACGATGAGGAGAACGGCCAAGAGACAGATTGAGATCTTTGCAAATTGCAACCCCTTTTGCAAAAGATCTTTTGTTTGGGCTCTTTCCAGTCATGCAGGATTAACAAAATTTATATCTCTCTCTCTCTCTCTCTCTCTCTCTCTCTCTCTCTCTCTCTCTCTCTCTCTTTATATCTGGGTTTCCAGAAAGGAACAAGAATACACGGTCAAAATATTTTTGATTGATTGCCGATCTTTTGGGTAAGATATTTCTAAAATTCCCCAAACCTTTTCTCATTGCTGTTTGGATTTGTCATTCAGGAACTGACTGAGGTTTTGCCGCTGTGGTATAAAATAAGACGGTTTTATTAATCGTTCTTGGTTTCATATTCTTTCATGAATATTTTTTAGGACATTAATGAATTGAAAAGTTTATTTTTTTATTAATTTTTCATTTAATTGTATATTTAGATAGTTATTTACATATTTATTAATTTATATTTATTTATTTATTTTCTTTATATTTTCTAAATCAAGAAAATGTCCGAGACGAGTTATTCAAGTAGACTTAAATTTCATGAAAATACATAAGTCTTTGCAAAGGGAACTGGGTAAAAGACAAAGAACTGAAATCCCCAAACAGAAAGTGAAGCAAAATTGGAAAGAAAGCAGTTAGAAAGGACGATTCGAAAAAAAAAAAAAACATAAATAATTTAGACCTGCTATTTCAGATCCTTCAGAGAGCCTGGATTTCATGATAAGATGATGAGAGAATCTTTTAATCATTGAAAGCTTCAGTGACAGACATGCTGTGTGTGTTTCAGCCTGAAAGGCATCCATTCATGTATTTAATAACCTATAAGGGCAAGCCAGAGGTCCTCTGAATAGCTCAAATCCGTAAGGTTATTAGATCCAAAAGCAATAGCTGAAAGACGATACGAGGCTCCTGAAGTCTTTGTGGGCGTTTCATAGTCAAAAAGACCAGATAACGATGTCCTCCATTGCCCTAAGATATCCCGGGGACGCATTCATTCTCTTTTCATTGCCAATTCCAAACTTACGCCCATGAGGCGCCATTCTCCTGGATTCCCTGAGGCCCATCAACGCTCCCATAAACATCAGGCATCAAACATCACATTTATCAGTCTGTGTTTTTTCTGTATTCGTTATATACCTTTCGTATTTTTTTTTTGTTTTTTTAACACAAGGCCTGTTTTTTTTAACAAGAAATTGGTCTTATTGGTTTGTTCAGTAATAAATTACATTTATTATTATATACTATACTATATCCAACATTACTTCATCTTCTTTTTTAGAAAAACGACCTTTACAAGTCTTGGTACTAGTTTTTAAAGTTTTTTTTTTTTACTTTAAATTAAATTCAGTATCTACTCGTTTGCATCGAGCATTTTCAGTAACTTCCAGTTGGAACTCCTTTCACCTCGAAATAGAATTTCTATGTCATAAGTATTTGAGTGATAATTGCTTACCTGCCTCTTTGTTTCACAGGTGTTTTTCAGTTTCTTGACAAAGTTTTTATTCCTAAGATCAGTATGCCTACAGTAGCTAAACTGCCCTTCTATGCTAGCCTTCCTTTGATTCACGATGAGTACTTTTATAAAGAATTGCGAGGTCTTATTTTTAATTATGCCCCGCCCATTAAACTGAATAACATTCCCATTAATCAAGTTACAATCTGAAGTCTTTTCAAATTTAGACAGCCTAAGTCCCTTGGTGACCTCAGATGTTGTATAGAAATTCGTTTGTCCTAGATGTAGTCTGGGGAGACTACTTTCGTGAGATCGACACCGAGGTTGTTTAAGGTGCGAATGGATTGTCATAGGGGCGTCAGTTATCTAACTGGTGTCAAATTAAATAATCCTGAGTTCTCTAATATTCCAAATCATGCAAAAGAATGCAAACATAATATCCATTACAAAGATTTTAAAATTCTGCGCAGGGCACCGAACCACCAAATGTTGAAAGTTGTAGTTATTATTTATAAAGCGGGCAGTGGCCCACTTACACACCCAGTCTTCTTCTTCTTCTTCGGCATCTTTGTACCTCCGTGAATTCTGCTGGTCTGGTTGTGCTCCCTTATAGTCATTCTGTTCCCTTCTCCCTTTCTGAAGACTTGTTTCCTTCCTTTTAACCTAATGTAGGTTTTTGTAATTTTATTACTTTTTAAGTGATTAACACTAGTATTAATTTTATGTTAGTTCCTTTTTAGCCTGAGAACGATAGTTTCTTTTTAGCTTTAGAATGAGACGCTAGTCTTGAAACGTAACGCCATATGCTTTCAATAAAACATCTTAAAGACTTCTGGGATATGTCTTTTCCTCTCCTGATTTGGATATTCGGTGAAGTTTTTAGAAACTGTCAACTACCTGCATTAATTATATATATATATATATATATATATATATATATATATATATATATATATATATATATATATATATATATATATATATATACATTATATATATTATATATATATTATACATATATATGTATGTATATTATTTTGAAATCGAATATTCGTAAGAATAAGATATTATTTATAGCACCCTACTGTCCCCGGAACTTATTTCAGTTAATAATTATAATCAAATAATGCTAAAGAGCCTACTAGAACATTTCAGAATAATTTAGCTATTAAAGAAGTACAGTTTAAATCCTAATATTCATTCATAGTATCGCGGATTCCATAGCATTTGGGCATAATAAAAATAACAGTCAAAAGTCACTAGAATCCCTTCGTCCTCACATCTGTTTTCCTGGACCCTCAAGACATCCAGAACATCATTATTATGAGCCATAAAAGCAGTAGATGAGATGTCACACAATCACTTACGATTTCATTGTCACTTTATCATCATGCTTCACTTCCCAAAGATGATTATGAGGGATATTTGGAGTCTAGCATTTTCATTATAATTATAATGTATTTATTGAGCTAAAGAGTAATTGCAACAGTGTAATAAATAATAGGTACAGTGCTGTGGTACTTGAAAGCCTTTTTTTTTAGTGAGGGAATTCCAATTTCATAAACACCTGCAGTCATTTTAATTAATTGAAATGTTATTTGCTACAATACAAAGCTAAACTGAGATAATTCGACACGGGTCTTTCCTAAAAAATAAATGAATAGATAGAGAAATAAACAAATACCTCATAATCAGATACGTTCTCTTAACATCCATCTCCCTTTGGTGCTCATATCATACTGATCTGTGTATTAGTCCATTTAGCAATTAATACAATAATAATTAAAATTTACGTAGCAGGTTCAGTAAAGCGCCGCAGTTGAAACGTGATTCATATTGGAAGTCATTTTTTTTTTGTAATACTTGAAATCGTTGTATTATGTTGTGTCTCCGCTCTTAATGTTTTATCTTTGCCTTCCCGCTTGCTGTGTAGATTTTACATGCAGCTTCAAGTCCTTTATCCTGCAGTCATATTTTTATATGCAGGATACCGTCCCTTACATTTTATATACAGGTATGTTAATTGCATAATACAACGACAGTGAGAATACTTACTGTAAATGACATGCCACTTGCTCTGCATATCGGAAAACACAATTGCTCAAGCTGCATCATTTGTTTATGTTATTACATTTTAGGAAGATCGAGTGTTAAGAGTTTACGTCATAGAAAGTCATGGGGTAGTTTTATGATGGTTGAATTAGTGAATGATATACAATTGTCTCCTAATATTTGATGTCACATACAAATGACACACAGAGTTTTCATAGTATCTGTGTCATTTTGAAATGTGATTGAACGGGCAGCCTTACCTCTATTTCATGCCCACACTTGAAGAGAAGGGCAATGAAATAAATAAAAACTAGGAGCAACAGAGACGCCTCTTAAGGAAAGAAATGTCATTACAGTCTGGACAACAGAAACAGACAGAGAATTCCAAAGTTTGGTAGTGGACGGGAGTCAAGTCACTGAGCTGCGTAAAGTGTAGATCACTCGGTCGTAGATCCTTATGCCAGACACTCTGCCAAATCCCTTGGAGATGTCAAGAGTAATGAAACGATTCTCCGAAGTACAGAAGAGAAAATGACCACACATGAGTGAAGTCGGGAATTAGGTCACCGAACGGGACTCAAAAATGCATTTTCAAAGGATTCTCCTTCCATCTTCAGAGGGACTTTTGACTTGAGTTTCCAAGCATGAAAGGCTGCCACTCCACTCACATTTCAGAATGACACAAACTATGAAAAACCTTTATGTGTCATTTGTATGTGATATCAAATATTAGGAAATGAATGCATTGCATAACATTTAACGTTTCAACCATTATAAAACTTATACCTTTCTAAACAAAAGTAAACGCTTTACAGCCACTCTTTCTAAAATAAAACAACAGTAACAAGTGCTATGGCTCTGACCAACGGTGTTTTCTAAAATACAGAGCAAGTGGCATGATATTTACACTACGAGATTTGACTGCCGTTGTGTTATGCATTTAACATATGTTTATATAAGTATATAGGGGAAGGTACCGGAATACTATATGACCGCAGGACAAAGGACCCAAGAATGAGAATTTAGTTATCATCAGCTCTGCCTCAGGAAATCAAACGAATCTTGCTTGGAGAGAGGTATTTATTTTTATAAGATGACATTAAAATAATACTTTTGTATTAATAAACCCAATTGTTTTACGAAAACACATCTGGGGAAGTGGTAAAGAATTGTAGGAACTCAGCTGAAAGATAAATTAAGCGGAAAGATGAACGGAAATAAAAATAAAAGGAAAAGAATAAGAAAAATCTGGGTGAGGTTAGTGCGTCGGACATTGTGGTTCATGATGGAAGGCAGATTGTGAGTTCTATTTCCTTCAAGATTCAATTTTGGGGCTTTTGTTTTCATAAGATATAAGGAGACGTTTTACCCGCATTTAGTATCCTACAAAGGAAACCCGAAGGTCCCCTGAATAGACCAGACCTATAACATCACGGCCCACTGAAAAAAAAAAAAATAAATAAAAAAAAATTTCTGAAGGACTCAACGAGACCCTTGGTGTCACTGTGGATGTTTGATGCAGCAAGGCGACCTCATCAAAATGACCGCGATCTCACCATAATTTCCCAGAGATATGTTTTTCTTTCCATCTTCTGCCAATTTCAATTGACTCGTTTTCAAACCCCCATTCCCATGGAGGCTGATGTACCAACAATCCCATAAACATAAGAAACTGAATTATTACTTTAGGAATCGTTTTTAGTATTATTTTTTTTTTACACGTTACTCTATTTTGTTCTCTCTTTCTCCTCTCCCTTATGGTCATTGTAGCTTATCGCAAATGCACGTGGTCTCATCATAGTAATAATTAATAATGATATGTTTAAAGGCCATAAAAACCAGGTCGTCTTCCTACACCTTCCACACAGGGTCCTCAGCTCTTTAGAACAACCCATAAAAGCGATGTAAAAAAAGTCGTCTCACTTCCTCCTATCAGTGGAAGCGCTTCGTCTAAAAGCTTTATTAAAATGACGGAATATGGTGTTAGGTTGTACTCTGTACTTTATTATTATAATGATTATATTTTATGAATTATATTACATTAATAATCGCATTGTGTTTTCCTTACTCTTCTTTATATAACTTTCAGTTTGTCAATGGAAATACTGTTTTAGTTTGTAATCTCTCTCTCTCTCTCTCTCTCTCTCTCTCTCTCTCTCTCTCTCTCTCTCTCTCTCTCTCTCTCTCTCTCTCTCTCTCTCTCAGGTATTTAGAATAAAAAATACTTTATAGTTTTAGAATTTCATTATACAATTTCTTGGAAAACTCCAGTTTCCTTAAATTTCTGAGGCGGATGTAAAAGTCATTAATTTCATTCTTAAGGCGACGGCAAATTTTAATTTTCTGTGCAAATTATTTGGAAAGCTTAACTCATAAATACGTTAAAGTCAACGTGCGTCGGGGAAATTAGTCGTAACACAGAGTTAAATAGAATTTTGTAAGGAGTTGGTTGATTTTGAAGACGAAACCCTGATTTACACGCATGAAAATGTAGCATTTATTGATACTGAAGTATTAAATAGATTACCATTTACTATGCTACATCTCATCTTCCTTGAAAGAAAGTCCCTGAGTTATATATGAAACCAGCATAATTATTGTACAGCACGCACTAGACGATCAAATAGTACACTGTTTATCACGATACAGTATTTACAGGTAAAAACTTAATCCAATAATAATAGCAGTAGTAATAATAACAACTGGCCTCTTGTTCTGTGTTAGATATGAAACAGTTGCCGTAGAGAATCTCCTGCCACTGTCCCTTGATGACGAAAGCCCTTCATAAGGAGGCGTTCGCTTTTAACTTATTTATTCTCTTTACATGATCATCAGATCACACTGATAAGGATTCCATTTCATTCAGGAATTCTTACTAAAAGGTAAAATTAATCTTCAGCACTGCCGCTGAAATACGACTCTCGTAATAGAAGGGGATTTTATTGCAGATTTGTAAAATAATATTCCATTTAATATCTTCTCTTCCGCGTTTGTTTTTTCCCCTCTCGATGTGATACTGAAGCGAATCACAAAATCCTTCATATCTGCAATATGGTGTTCAGGGTGCGTGCGTTTCTGTCTGTGCAAATATATTTTGGTACGCGGAAAAACCCTTTGACAATGAGAAGCATAAGAGCCATTAAGAAAAAGAAAATGCTTCATGCACTAGAAGTGAGAGAATAGTTCTCACATTATTGAGAGTTTGTATCTCTGTTTCCTATTTTATTATAGGTGGGAGAGGGCAGGAGCATTCTCGTTTGGCAGGGAAACAACATTGGATGATTAAGAGACAAAATTGTACTGGATTTACTTATTCTAAAATTTTTGATATCACGAATAACGTCGACAGAACATGTTTGTCATATGGGGACGAATAGGTTTTTCGTAATATCTGTAGATACATACTGAAAGGTAAAGAATCTTCAGGCGGAAAACATTCACTCATCATAACAAGATTCTCTAGTTATCCTCGAGAAGTGCATCTCTTTCCTACAGAAAGAGAGGCACTTCTTGAGGATAACTAGAGAATCTTGTTACAATGAGTGAATGTTTTCCAAATAAAGATTCTTTACCTTTCAGTAAATTCCTACCATATATATATATATATATATATATATATATATATATATATATATATATATATATATATATATATATATATATATATATATATATATATATATATATATATATATATATATATTATAGATGTCTGTATAATAAATTATATTTGCGTAATGAGATGAGACAGAGTTATGTAGAATTACATTAGGTGGATATGTGGAATTATACATGTACAGTAAAAGAATGTGAAATTGTATGTAACCACTGTCTGCGGTTCTCAGTGCAGCCAAGTAGACGTTAATTTTGTCCCCAACTAAGAACTAAATGATCTAGAAAATGCTCCCACGGGATGTGTGAAGACAGCTCAGATAAGTAACCATAAGAAATCCTATACAAAAACAGAGAGACGGGACTGGCTGTTTTATTTGTGCGTTGTTATTACCTTGGTTGTCCTATTAATATTAAACATCTTAAGTAATGCTGTCTGTTGTTATGCCATACAGAGATACTAATGGGTGAAAATGGCAAATTAATTGTTAAGGCAGTGACCGAGAGATTCAAATCAAGGGATCCAGTAGTGCTGCTTTTATCATAAACAGTGTGAAAGTCCACCGATTGTATTGGTAAAACTGAATTTGTCGTAATGAAAATTCGTGAATGTGATCCAAGATGAATAGGAATAAATGTTACATAGGCAGTTTCTGGGGCAATTTGAGTCTTTGTTAGCCTATGTTAGGAGAAATGGGAAGCATAGTTATGCTGGATGACCTGAATGCAAAAGTAGTAGATATAGAAAGATATGGTGTGGTTGATCTAAAGGAAGGTTCAGTAGTGTACTTAGAAAATCGTGAGTGTAAGAGATTGTTAGGTTATGTTCTAGTAGAGTTTGTGGGAGGGTAACTGATGGATGCAATGATGAGAAGAGGAGAAGCTGGAGGTATGCCTGATCACTATTAATTGAAACCCAATGGAAAAAAATGTAGCATTACTTTGAGAAGAAAAAAATAAGAATGGGGCTAAAAATGTAAACAGGACGGATGAGTTTGATAAGATAGAAGTATGAATGTCCTGTAAGGTGTGAGTTGTGTAGAAAGTGGGTTAGAGTTAAAGACGCCAGTGAGGAACGAACTACGTAAGAATTAGGACAGTAA
>NC_089785.1:8894387-8954387 GCF_040412425.1 Macrobrachium rosenbergii | reverse complement strand
TCATTCCTAGGTCTGTTCACATACACTTCAAACTTTTTCAATGCTGTGATTAATGCTAATGTTTCTTTTCAATTGTTGAGTATGTTTTCTGGTGCTTTTTCAACTTTGAAGACATAAAACATACTGGATGTAAGATTCTGTTGTCATCTTTTGAAGTAGAACAGCTCCAATTCCACAGTCGGATGCATCAACTTGTATCACGAACTTTTATTGAAGTCTGGAGCTTGAAGCACTGGTCTTGAAGTTAATATGGCTTTAACCTTCTCAAATGATTCTTGACATTCTGGAGTCCAATCAAACTTTCTTTTAGGACTGGTTAAGTCAGTTAAAGGGAGCTACTATGGCTGAGAAATTTGGACAGAATCGCGATAAAATCCAGCCATGCCCAAAAATCTTTGTAGCTGTTTCCTAGTAGCAGGAGGGGTAGCCTTACGGATACCTTCTACATTAGCGTCAATAGGAGCGAGAGAAGGCCTTTTCCAACTTCAAACCCTAGGTACTGTACAGTTGCCTTTCCAAACTCACTTTTTTGTAAGTTGATTGTTAGTCCTGCTTCCGATAGTTTCTTGAACACTTTCCTTAATATCTTCAGATGTTCTTCCCATGTATTAGAGTAAATCACAATGTCATCAAGGTATACACCTACTCCTTGTATTGATCCTAGTAGTTGATCCATCACTCGTTGGAATGTTGCAGGTGCATTCATCAGACCAAACGGCAAAACAGTGTATTGATACAGTCCAAAAGGAGTAATGAAAGCTGACAGCAACTTAGCATTTTCATCTAAGGGAATTTGATAATATCCTTTCAACAAGTCTATCTTGGAAACAAATTTGGCTTGCCCAATATTATCAAGTAATTGATCAATAAGAGGCAAGGGATAATTGTCAGCCACACTGATGGAATTCAGTTTCCTATAATCAGTACACATCCTAAATGAGCCATCTGGTTTCTTCACTAACACACAAGGAGAACTATAATGACTTGAACTGGGTTCTGCTAATCCATGCTGCAACAAATATTCAACTTCTTTCTTCAAAACATCTCGATGAAAAGGCGATAAGCGATAAGCTCTCATTTTAAAGGTTTTCCATCTTCTCTGATCTTTATCTCATGCTTTGTCAGATCAGTACACCTAGGTACATCTGCAAAAATTTCAGGGAAACTTTGAATAACTTCACTTAATTCACTACTTTGCTCAATACTCAGATGTTTTAGTTTATCTTCCAAATTTTCTAATATTGAAGAATTGTTCATCTTGTTTTCAGCTCCTAATTCGTATCCGTCATCGTCCTCTGTAGATGAAGTTGTTTGTGTTATTGACACTGTTTCAGTTTTAGTCTCTGAGAAGTAAGGTTTCAAAAGATTCACATGTATCTTCCTCTGTCGTTTTCTTCTTCCTGGTGTTTCAATCACATAAGTTCGATCACTTAACTTCTCTATTATCCTATAAGGACCTTGAAACTTATTGGTAAGGGGAAATCTTTTCACTGGTAAGAACACTAGAACTTGCTGTCCAATACTAAAATTTCTTAGCTTAGTTTTAGCATCATATTTCCTTTTCATTTTCTCTTGACTTATTTTCAAATTTTCTAAAGAGAATTTTCTAATTTCTCTTAATCTTTTCCTCAAGTTCTTCACATATTCTCCTTGGATTTCCTCTTGATTTTCTTCCCAATCTCTGCAAGAATCTTCAATGGACCTCTAATGTCTCGACCAAAAATCATTTCATTTGGTGAACATCCCATGCTTTCTTGATAAGCATTCCTAACTTCAAATAACATTAAAGGTAAACCAGCATCCCATTCTCTTCCTGATTCATTACAATACTTAGTTAACATACTTTTCAATGTCTGGTGGAACCTTTCCAAGGCTCCTTGAGTCTCTGGATGATAAGCAGTTGATAACTGTTGTTTTACTCCCTAACAAGTTCATCACATCCTGGAATAATTTTGAAGTAAAGTTCGTTCCTCTATCACTTTGCACAATTTCTGGTATTCCAAACTTGGAGAAAACTCCACCAACTTCTCAGCAATTACCTTTGCACTTATACTTCTTACAGGAATCGCCTCAGGATACCTAGTCACTGGACACATTAATGTTAATAGATATTCATTTCCCTTTCTTTGTTTTCGGAAGTGGCCCAACCACATCTATAATTACCTTGCTAAAGGGTTCTCCTCTAACTTCTATGGGATGTAGGGGGCTTTCTGAATGGTTTCTTTGGTTTTCCAGCTATCTGGCACGTGTGACACACTCTGCAAAATTTGCTAACATCCTTGTGAAGTCCAGGCCAGAAAAATACTTCATAACCTTCTCAACAGTCTTCCTGATTCCCATATGTCCAGACTCATGAGCTACTGCTACAACTTGTTTCCTCAATGGATATGGAATCAAAATTTGATGATATTCACCCATTCAGCATTTCCTGGTATATCTGCAGGTCGATGCTTCCTCATTAGCAATCCTTCCTTTAGATAATAACAGGTAGAGGTTTGTTGCATCTCTTCTTGATCAACAACTCTGAAGAACAAATCAGCCAACGTTACATCCTCTTCTGCAGTTTCATTAGCTTCTCTCTTGTCACTTGACCAACTTCAAGGGCTGAACTCTCCATATCTGCTAACTCTGCTACTACAGTTTCACTACTATCTTCAGGAACTCTTTGACTACTCGGAGTCTCTTCAATAACAACAGGATCCTCTTCTTCTTGGGAAATCTCTTCACTACTAACACTAGGGGAAACTTCACTTTCCTGGAACAGTTCTTCTAATCTTAAAGATCCTTCACTTGATTCTTCTGGTGCAGGTAAATCCTCAGTATTTTCACTTGCAGACATAGTTCTCTTCATACTCCTGGTAGTTACACAACTTGGAAACAGGTGGGGGTTTTTCTTCTCTAAAGCTACTGTAGGACTAACCCTTAATGGTTTGTCTGTCACTATAGGACAAGGAACAAATGGTACACCACCAACTTCATTACCCAGTAAAACATGTACACCTTCAACAGCTAGTGAGTCCTTTACAGCAAAATCAACATTTCCTGTCACCAATTCACAGGACAAGTGCAAGCTGCATATAGGAGTTACCTCTTCTCCTCCTATACCCTTCAAAATAACTGAATCTCCGGTGAGATTCTTCTCCAACTGTGGGTGAGCACCACGAACTACCACACTATGGTTACTCCTGTATCACGTAATACCTTGACTGGTACCTGCACACTTCCTCCTGAGTTGTCAGCGTACCTTCATAGATATATGGCTTAAAAAGCCTCCAAGCTGCTCAGCCACTCACTGCTTGAAGTTACATTTCCACTGGTTGCTAAACACTCTGCTTGTTTAGTCTCAGTCGTTCCTGGAGCTTGACTCCTCCCCACATTGTTCTTTGTAGTTTGTTTCACCTGGTTCATTTTAACCACTTGACCAACTGGTTTGGTCTGCTGTGTGTCTGATAACAATCTCGACTGTAGTGTCCTGCTCTTCCACACTTGTAGCAGACAACATTAGTCTTCTGTATCTGTCTTGAAAACTGACTGGATGATGAGGATTTAACATTTAATTGCTGAGGGGTGTTACCTGGCTTTGTATTGGCATAGCCACTAGAAGGATTCCCAGTTGTAATGTTCCTGAAACTTGGATGAGATCTGAAACCTGTGCGTTGTTGGTTCTGGTACTTGACATTATAATTTCTTTTGCTAGAAATTATATTAAAATCTTCGCTCAATGTAGCAGCTTTGTCAAGTTTTTTAACCTCTCTCTCTCTTAAATAGGCTCTTATGTGTTCAGGAATTCCTCTAAGATATTGTTCTAGAACTACTAACTCCTCAAGTTCGTCCATAGATTTAACTTTTAGCAGCCTCCAACCATCGTTTAAAACATCTTCTTACTTTGTAAGCATAATCCAAGAAAGTTATCTTGTCATCCTTTCTCAGAGATCTGAATCTTTCATTATAATATTCAGGGTCATCTGGTAAACTTGTAGCACATTATGTTTGAGTACCTTGTACTCTTTACACTGATCAGCTGATAAGGCTAAATAGGCACTTCTTCCTTTACCAATGAGAACACTCTGTAACAAGACAGACCATTTATCCTCTGGCCATCCCATACCTGAAGCTACTTTTTCAAAGTGATCAAAAACTCATCTGGGGCTTCTTCTGTAAATTTCAGGAATTAACTTCTGCACTCTTACTACATCAAATACAGGGTCTGAATTACCTTGAGTAGGGTTAGACGGTATTACAGGTAATGTGGATCGAGCTTTATTAACTCCATCTCCCTTTTCATGTCTTGCTCTTTCTCTCTCCTCTTTGCTCTTTCTCTTTCTTCTTTGCTCTTTCTCTTTCTTCTTCTGCTGCTTTTTCTTCTTCTCTTTTTCCTTTCTTTCTCATTTCTTTCTATCTTCTCTTTCTCTTTCTGCTTGCATTTTCTCTCTTTCAGCCTGTATCCTCAGCTTAATCAAATTTTCTTCTGCTTTATACGTCTAAGTTCTGCTTCTGCATCACTTTTCTCTTTCTTTTGCTCATGTTTATCTGTAAATTCTGCCTCAGCTGCATTCAACAATTCCTGTGCCTCTCTAACTCTTCATCTACTTTACCAGAGTCCATCAACGCTTGGATTGCAATATATTTGATTTGTGCCTTAATCATACCACTAGACACATTACCCCCACATGCTACTGCTAAAGCAATCCACTGTGCCTTAGTCAGGTTGGATTCAGATAACTCTTGGATGGAAGGAGCTGCTAAAAACCTCTGAACATTGAACAGAGCCATTTTCTCTAAGTTACTCAACTAAATAATTCACAATACAAAGCAAAAAATAACTATGTGGTCACTCTCCTATCAAAATATATCCCTAACACCACCAGTATAAACCATAAACCAGAGTGATATTTTTGTTTTGTTTCCACGGGTCTCTGGGCACCAAACAATATTATGTCACGATGCGTATCAAGTACCAGGTTATTACACAACTAATCTCAAGATTCAAAAATATACCTCACTTCAGCCAGATACCTGAACTCTCACAACATTAATTGTTACGACTGAATACTCTAAAGGTAACAGTGATCCCTTAAGAAAAATCTGACTTATCAATCACTTGAAAAATCAAACTAAGTCTATCAGAATATATGTGAGGTATAAAAATTAAACTAGAAATCTTCTAGAGTAAAAGGGCATCACTCCATCAAAAAACTCTAACTGTTTCCCTGGTCTTAATTCTTTTAGCAAAACTAAAAGAACAAAACATGTTTATCACTTTGCCTTATGCACACACAATCAATCCTATTCACTGGTGATCAATAAATGAAACACTGTTTTTCTAAAAATGTTAAATACAAAAATTTATTTTCAGATTCAAAGTTTATAACTAGAATTCACAATTAATTAGAATTCACAATCTGAAAAATTTACTATTAGTTGAAAATAACACAAAACTCAATGAATTCTTGAATTAAATTATGAAACAAAACTAATTCACAAAAAACTTTATCAGGAATTTAAATTAATCAAGTAAAAATTTAAACTATCAAGAATCACTCAAGATTTAAAAGAAAATCTCAATAAATGAAATCAAGTATGCAATGTTAAATTAAGTATGCAATGTTAAATCAAGTATGCAATGTTAAATTACCAAAAATATTTACAATGCTATGTAAATAAATGTTACATCACAAACATAAAAAATGTAAAAATATAAAGAAATTGTAAATAAAAAAACACACAAAAATACACGTAGATTTATCAATAATGATTTCACTTGTTCAAAATTTCTAACTTATCACACCATAACCTCTAACTTATCATACCATGGTATCAATAAGTAAAATTTCACGTTACCTTACACAACTTGAAAAACCTCTGTAAATCACTTGCTGCAGCTGCGTTACACAATACACACTTTTTTACCAGGCGCCAATTACGAACTAAATAACTTTGCTAAATTCAGATCTCAAAGTTAATGTTAAAAGTGACCACAAAAATTTACGTTAAAGTAATCTCTTCCTAATTAGGAATGAGAGATAAGAAGAGATATGGAACCAAATCGACTGGTCTCAGAAATCAGAATGAAACAAATTTTAGGATTCCAGTAATACGTGAAACAATTACATGATGTCATTAAAGCATTTTGGGTACGAGATACAAAAGTTCTAGAAGCAGGGAGGTGACGTCATTAAAGCGTTTTGGGTGCGAGAGACAATGGAGAAGCTTCTAGAAGAAAGTTACGTCATCCCAGCAAAACGTTTTGAACGCAATCTTACAAAACATGACGCAATTGATCAGGACACGTATTCTTTCTCGCAAAGTGGCGAACGTGACTCAAAAAATGCATGCAACAACATGAAATCACTCGTCTTGAGCCCGTATGGGACGAATCGGCGTTTGTTTTGCAAAACTGTCGTCGGTAACCCAAAACAAAGCGTTCCCTCTTATCTCAACTGATGACAACTGAAATAAAACAAGCCTTGGTGGATACACACACACGTGTTCACATACTACGCTTTTACCAAGAAAGATATTCGTTCTAAATTACGTTACTATTAAAATTATAATAATAATTCTAAATTACGCTATCAAGTAATCATTAGTACTTTTGAGATCTGATGTCAAACTAAATATGACACTTCAACAACAATTATCATTAAACATAACACATGAAAAAATTCAATATGTCAAAATCATAGGAGGATATACGTATTACAAGGCAACATCATGAAATTCCTCCCCCGAGAAGATTACTTATCCCGGGTTTGAATCCAACGATTCACAACGGGATAAATAATCTGCTATGACATTATCTTTTCCTGAAATGTGTTTAACACTTACATTATAGGGTTGCAGGCATAAAGACCACCTGGTCAGTCTCTATTATTATTTTTCATCTTATTGATGAATGAGATTGGGTTGTGATCCGACAGCACTAAAATTTCTTCATTCCTAGGTCTGTTCACATACACTTCAAACTTTTTCAATGCTGTGATTAATGCTAATGTTTCTTTTTCAATTGTTGAGTATGTTTTCTGATGTGCTTTTTCAACTTTGAAGACATAAAACATACTGGATGTAAGATTCTGTTGTCATCTTTTGAAGTAGAACAGCTCCAATTCCACAGTCGGATGCATCAACTTGTATCACGAATTTTTATTGAAGTCTGGAGCTTGAAGCACTGGTCTTGAAGTTAATATGGCTTTAACCTTCTCAAATGATTCTTGACATTCTGGAGTCCAATCAAACTTTCTTTTAGGACTGGTTAAGTCAGTTAAAGGAGCTACTACGGCTGAGAAATTTGGACAGAATCGTCGATAAAATCCAGCCATGCCCAAAAATCTTTGTAGCTGTTTCCTTGTAGCAGGAGGGGTAGCCTTTTACGGATACCTTCTACATTAGCGTCACTGGAGCGAGAAGGCCTTTTCCAACTTCAAATCCCAGGTACTGTACAGTTGCCTTTCCAAACTCACTTTTTGTAAGTTGATTGTTAGTCCTGCTTCCCGAAGTTTCTTGAACACTTTCCTTAATATCTTCAGATGTTCTTCCCATGTATTAGAATAAATCACAATGTCATCAAGGTATACACCTACTCCTTCTATTGATCCTAGTAGTTGATCCATCAAATTTTTGGAATGTTGCAGGTGCATTCATCAGACCAAATGGCAAAACAGTGTATTGATACAGTCAAAAGGAGTAATGAAAGCTGACAGCAACTTAGCATTTTCATCTAAGGGAATTTGATAATATCCTTTCAACAAGTCTATCTTGAAACAAATTTGGCTTGCCCAATATTATCAAGTAATTGATCAATAAGAGGCAAGGGATAATTGTCAGCCACACTGATGGAATTCAGTTTCCTATAATCAGTACACATCCTAAATGAGCCATCTGGTTTCTTCACTAACACACAAGGAGAACTATAATGACTTGAACTGGGTTCTGCTAATCCATGCTGCAACAAATATTCAACTTCTTTCTTCAAAACATCTCGATGAAAAGGTGATAAGCGATAAGCTCTCATTTTAAAAAGGTTTTCCATCTTCTCTGATCTTTATCTCATGCTTTGTCAGATTGGTATACCTAGGTACATCTGCAAAAATTTCAGGGAAACTTTGAATAACTTCACTTAATTCACTACTTTGCTCAATACTCAGATGTTTTAGTTTATCTTCCAAATTTTCTAATATTGAAGAATTGTTCATCTTGTTTTCAGCTCCTAATTCATATCCATCATCGTCCTCTGTAGATGAAGTTGTTTGTGTTATTGACACTGTTTCAGTTTTAGTCTCTGAGAAGTAAGGTTTCAAAAGATTCACATGTATCTTCCTCTGTCGTTTTCTTCTTCCTGGTGTTTCAATCACATAAGTTGATCACTTAACTTCTCTATTATCCTATAAGGACCTTGAAACTTATTGGTAAGGGGAAATCTTTTCACTGGTAAGAACACTAGAACTTGCTGTCCAATACTAAAATTTCTTAGCTTAGTTTTTAGCATCATATTTCCTTTTCATTTTCTCTTGACTTATTTTCAAATTTTCTAAAGAGAATTTTCTAATTTCTCTTAATCTTTTCCTCAAGTTCTTCACATATTCTCCTTTGGATTTCCTCTTGATTTTCTTCCCAATTCTCTGCAAGAATCTTCAATGGACCTCTAATGTCTCGACCAAAAATCATTTCATTTGGTGAACATCCCATGCTTCTCTTGATAAGCATTCCTAACTTCAAATAACATTAAAGGTAAACCAGCATCCCATTCTCTTCCTGATTCATTACAATACTTAGTTAACATACTTTTCAATGTCTGGTGGAACCTTTCCAAGGCTCCTTGAGTCTCTGGATGATAAGCAGTTGATAACTGTTGTTTTACTCCTAACAAGTTCATCACATCCTGGAATAATTTTGAAGTAAAGTTCGTTCCTCTATCACTTTGCACAATTTCTGGTATTCCAAACTTGAGAAAAACTCCACCAACTTCTCAGCAATTACCTTTGCACTTATATGTTTCTTACAGGAATCGCCTCAGGATACCTAGTCACTGGACACATTAATGTTAATAGATATTCATTTCTCTTTCTTTGTTTTCGGAAGTGGCCCAACCACATCTATAATTACCTTGCTAAAGGGTTCTCCTCTAACTTCTATGGGATGTAGGGGGCTTTCTGAATGGTTTCATTCGGTTTTCCAGCTATCTGGCACGTGTGACACACTCTGCAAAATTTGCTAAATCCTTGTGAAGTCCAGGCCAGAAAAAAAATACTTCATAACCTTCTCAACAGTCTTCCTGATTCCCATATGTCCAGACTCATGCGCTACTTTAACTTGTTTCCTCAATGGATATGGAATCAAAATTTGATGATATTCACCCCATTCAGCATTTCCTGGTATATCTGCAGGTCGATGCTTTCTCATTAGCAATCCTTCCTTTAGATAATAACAGGTAGAGGTTTGTTGCATCTCTTCTTGATCAACAACTCTGAAGAACAAATCAGCCAACGTTGTATCCTCTTCTGCAGTTTTCATTAGCTTCTCTCTTGTCACTTGACCAACTTCAAGGGGCTGAACTCTCCATATCTGCTAACTCTGCTTCTACAGTTTCACTACTATCTTCAGGAACTCTTTGACTACTCAGAGTCTCTTCAATAACAACAGGATCCTCTTCTTCTTGGGAAATCTCTTCATTACTAACACTAGGGGAAACTTCACTTTCCTGGAACAGTTCTTCTAATCTTAAAGATCCTTCACTTGATTCTTCTGGTGCAGGTAAATTCTCAGTATTTTCACTTGCAGACATAGTTCTCTTCATACTCCTAGTAGTTACACAACTTGAAACAGGTGGGGGTTTTTCTTCTCTAAAGCTACTGTAGGACTAACCCTTAATGGTTTGTCTGTCACTATAGGACAAGGAACAAATGGTACACTACCAACTTCATTACCCAGTAAAACATGTACACCTTCAACAGCCAGTGAGTCCTTTACAGCAAAATCAACATTTCCTGTCACCAATTCACAGGACAAGTGCAAGCTGCATATAGGAGTTACCTCTTCTCCTCCTATACCCTTCAAAATAACTGAATCTCCGGTGAGATTCTTTTCTCCAACTGTGGGTGAGCACCACGAACTACCACACTATGGTTACTCCAAAACATCACGTAATACCTTGACTGGTACCTGCACACTTCCTCCTTGAGTTGTCAGCGTACCTTCATAGATATATGGCTTAAAAGCCTCCAAGCTGCTCAGCCACTCACTGCTTGAAGTTACATTTCCACTGGTTGCTAAACACTCTGCTTGTTTAGTCTCAGTCGTTCCTCCCACTGTTCTTTGTAGTTTGTTTCACCTGGTTACCTTTAACCACTTGACCAACTGGTTTGGTCTGCTGTTGTGTCTGATAACAATCTCGACTGTAGTGTCCTACTCTTCCACACTTGTAGCAGACAACATTAGTCTTCTGTATCTGTCTTGAAAATTGACTGGATGATGAGGATTTAACATTTAATTGCTGAGGGGTGTTACCTGACTTTGTATTGGCATAGCCACTAGAAGGATTTCCAGTTGTAATGTTCCTGAAATTTGGATGAGATCTGAAACCTGTGCGTTGTTGGTTCTGGTATTTGACATTATAATTTCTTTGCTAGAAATTATATTAAAATCTTCACTCAATGTAGCAGCTTTGTCAAGTTTTTTAACCTCTCTCTCTTAAATAGGCTCTTATGTGTTCAGGAATTCCTCTAAGATATTGTTCTAGAACTACTAACTCCTCAAGTTCGTCCATAGATTTAACTTTAGCAGCCCCAACCATCGTTTAAAACATCTTCTTACTTTGTAAGCATAATCCAAGAAAGTTATCTTGTCATCCTTTCTCAGAGATCTGAATCTTTCATTATAATATTCAGGGTCATCTGGTAAACTTGTAGCACATTATGTTTGAGTACCTTTGTACTCTTTACACTGATCAGCTGATAAGGCTAAATAGGCACTTCTTCCTTTACCAATGAGAACACTCTGTAACAAGACAGACCATTTATCCTCTGGCCATCCCATACCTGCAGCTACTTTTTCAAAGTGATCAAAAACTCATCTGGAGCTTCTTCTGTAAATTTTGGAATTAACTTCTGCACTCTTACTACATCAAATACAGGGTCTGAATTACCTTGAGTAGGGTTAGACGGTGTTACAGGTAATGTGGATCGAGCTTTTATTAACTCCATCTCCCTTTCATGTCTTGCTCTTTCTCTCCTCTTTTGCTCTTTCTCTTTCTTCTTTTGCTCTTTCTCTTTCTTCTTCTGCTCTTTTTCTTCTTTCTTTCCTTTCTTTTCATTTCTTTCTATCTTCTCTTTCTCTTTCTGCTTGCATTTTCTCTCTTTCAGCCTGTATCCTCAGCTTAATCAAATTTTCTTCTGCTTCTATACGTCTAAGTTCTGCTTCTGCATCACTTTTTCTTTCTTTTGCTCATGTTTATCTGTAAATTCTGCCTCAGCTGCATTCAACAATTCCTGTGCCTCTCCTAACTCTTCATCTATTTTACCAGAGTCCATCAATGCTTGGATTGCAATATATTTGATTTGTGCCTTAATCATACCACTAGACACATTACCCCCACATGCTACTGCTAAAGCAATCCACTGTGCCTTAGTCAGGTTGGATTCAGATAACTCTTGGATGGAAGGAGCTGCTAAAAACCTCTGAACATTGAACAGAGCCATTTTTTACTGAATTTACTCAACTAAATAATTCACAATACAAAGCAAAAATAACTATGTGGTCACTCTCCTATCAAAATATATCCCTAACACCACCAGTATAAACCATAAACCAGAGTGATATTTTGTTGAACAAACGGGTCTCTGGGCACCAAACAATATTATGTCACGATGAGATGTATCAAGTCACCTGGTTATTACACAACTAATCTCAAGATTCAAAATATACCTCACTTCAGCCAGATACCTGAACTCTCACAACATTAATTGTTACGACTGAATACTCTAAAGGTCAAACAGTGATCCCTTAAGAAAAATCTTATTTATCAATCACTTGAAAAATCAAACTAAGTCTATCAGAATATATGTGAGGTATAAAAAATTTAAACTAGAAATCTTCTAGAGTAAAAGGGCATCACTCCATCAAAAAACTCTAACTGTTTCCCTGGTCTTAATTCACTTTAGCAAAACTAAAAGAACAAAACATGTTTATCACTTTGCCTTATGCACACACATCATCAATCCTATTCACTGGTGATCAATAAATGAAACACTGTTTTTCTAAAAATGTTAAATACAAAAATTTATTTTCAGATTCAAAGTTTATAACTAGAATTCACAATTAATTAGAATTCACAATCTGAAAATTTTCTATTAGTTGAAAATAACACAAAACTCAATGAATTCTTGAATTAAATTATGAAACAAAACTAATTCACAAAAACTTTATCAGGAATTTAAATTAATCAAGTAAAATTTAAACTATCAAGAATCACTCAAGATTTAAAAAGAAAATCTCAATAAATGAAATCAAGTATGCAATGTTAAATTAAGTATGCAATGTTAAATCAAGTATGCAATGTTAAATTACCAAGAAATATTTACAATGCTATGTAAATAAATGTTACATCACAAACATAAAAATGTGAAAATACAAAGAAATTGTAAATAAAAAAACACACAAAAATACACGTAAGATTTATCAATAATGATTTCACTTGTTCAAAATTTCCTAACTTATCACACCATAACCTCCTAACTTATCATACCATTTCAATAAGTAAAATTTCACGTTATTACACAACTTGTGAAAACCTCTGTAAATCACTTGCTGCAGCTGCGTTACACAACACACACTTTTTTACCAGGCGCCGTTACGAACTAAATAACTTTACTAAATTCAGATCTCAAAAGTTAATGTTAAAAGTGACCACAAAAATTTACGTTAAAAGTAATCTCTTCCTAATTAGGAATGAGAGAGAGAGAGAGAGAGAGAGAGAGAGAGAGAGATATAGAACCAAATCGACTGGTCTCAGAAATCAGAATGAAACAAATTTTAGGATTCCAGTAATACGTGAAACAATTACATGATGTCATTAAAGCATTTTGGGTACGAGATACAAAAGTTCTAGAAGCAGGAGGTGACGTCATTAAAGCGTTTTGGGTGCGAGATTTACAATGGAGAAGTTTCTAGAAGAAAGTTACGTCATCCCAGCAAAACGTTTTGAATGCAATCTTACAAAACATGACGCAATTGATCAGGACACGTATTCTTTTTTTCGCAAAGTGGCGAACGTGACTCAAAAATGCATGCAACAACATGAAATCACTCGTCTTGAGCCCGTATGGGACGAATCGGCGTTTGTTTTGCAAAACTGTCGTCGCTAACCCAAAACAAAGCGTTCCTCTTATCTCAACTGATGACAACTGAAATAAAACAAGCCTTGGTGGATACACACACACGTGTTCACATACTACGCTTTTATCAAGAAAGATATTCGTTCTAAATTACGTTACTATTAAAATTATAATAATAATTCTAAATTACGCTATCAAGTAATCATTAGTACTTTTGAGATCTGATGTCAAACTAAATATGACACTTCAACAACAATTATCATTAAACATAACACATGAAAAAAATTCAATATGTCAAAATCATAGAGGATATATACATATTACAAAGGCAACATCATGAAAATATATATATATATATATATATATATATATATATATATATATATATATATATATATATATATATATATGTGTGTGTGTGTGTGAATATATTTTTATAAATATTCTGCTGTTTGCCCCCTCTATGCATTTTTATTGTAGGAATATCATATTCTAACAAAGACAGAGGGTGGTTTTTTCAATGAAAAGTGCTGGGTATTTCAAAAAGTAACGTGTTTTGTTAGTATTAGGGGCCTAAACCCTGGGAAAGTTTCAAAGTAAACTCTATTGAAGGTGGTCTTAAGATTTCCCTTTTCCCTGTTCTATGTTCGGCGATGCTTTGACAAAATTTCAAACTAAATGAGGCATAAAGACATACTAGGGCGCTCCCAGCGCCTTGTTTTGACCGAAGGAGGTCAGTATTGCAGAAATTGCCAGCGTGCGAGAGACACGTGTCGTTAATGTACTAACTACTTGTGCTTGAATTCTTACTGTTTTCATTTGACTGATATTAGTGAGCCGAGACGAAGAATATCGTCCGTTGTTGTATGCAGCAACCTACGTCCACGTTAAGTTTGAAATTTGCCAAAATTTGTCGATTTTCCAGTATCTCTGTCTGTATTTCCATTTCTTGTTTTCCTTTGCCACCATCTACAATAACCCAAATACCCAGAATTTTATTTTATGGAGTCTAGATTAAGAAAATTATAGAGAGAGAGAGACACTCAGAGACTATAAAGAGAAATAATTAGGAGTTAGGAAGGTTAAATAAGTAATTTTCAGCATTTAGGCAGCCTTGTGTCTCAATCCCATTGTTCGGAAGAGATTCTATTTACCAGTACTAAATTTCTAGGATGTAATCCTTTGTTTTATTAAACGGTTTTATAACGCCTCAAAAGGAAAAAATTGACTTGCAATTTGAAGTGGGGTGATTGTTCACGAAATTCTCTCAAAATACTATTCTTTCTTCTCAGTTTAGTATAAGACAGGAAAAACGATTATTAATAAGTTATTTTGAGAACGATATTTGTTTTGTTGAAAAGTGTCAACTTGACAGTATATATATATA
The DNA here is from genome assembly GCF_040412425.1 of Macrobrachium rosenbergii. Taxonomy (NCBI): domain Eukaryota; kingdom Metazoa; phylum Arthropoda; class Malacostraca; order Decapoda; family Palaemonidae; genus Macrobrachium; species Macrobrachium rosenbergii. The sequence goes on along the minus strand of NC_089785.1, from coordinate 8,939,672 downwards.
TATATATATGTATGAAATATATATTATATCTATATATATATATATATATATATATATTTTATATATATATATATATATATATATATACACAATATATATATATATAAATATATAAACACAGAAATATATATATATATATATATATTATTAATATATATTTATATTATATACACACACACATATTGGGGTTTTTTTTCACATTGAACACAACACACACACACACGACAAGGAGTGTATATCTAAATGTATGTGTGTGCGTGTGTGTGTAATTAAGTTTCCTAAAAAACCTGAAGAACGTTCCTCAAGAAGGAGAAGACATATCCATGAAGTCCTTCAAGATGGTTTATTAAAAGCATTTGACGTGACGTTTCAAGACTGGCGTCTCATTCATAGCTTAAAAAGGAACCAACATGAAATTAATAAAGGTAATTGGCAGAAATAGCAGTTATAAAGGTGACAAAAATCCGCATTAGGTCAAAAAGGAAGGAAACAAACCATCAGAGAGGGAGAGGGGAACAGAATGACTATAAGGGAGCACAACCACACCAGCAGAAATCACGAAGGGTACAAAGGTGCCGAAGAAGAAGAAGAAGAAGAAGAAGAAGAAGAAGAAGAAGAAGAAGAAGAAGAAAGAAGAAGGAGGAGGCTGGGCCTTTTACTAGGGAACTGTCCATTTTATAAACTGATTGTCACTGATTCATTCGGGTGAACCTTTGTGCAATGTCTTTCTAAAGTTGAACAGTTATCATCAAATAAACTAAAATTGTCTAAATAATTGTCGTATTTTCTAAGTAGGATGAGATTGGTTTTTATTTGGGATCATAGAAAGCCAAATCGAACTTTTTCCTCACTTTGTCCGGGCCAGGAAAGCGTTCTGGTATTTGATGCATTTCCCCAGCACTCTTCCTCTTTTCCCTCAAGTTCAGAATTCACGGTAATGATGTCCACTATGGTGGCCGATGGCTGTTAATTATCTGTGACGGGTGTCGTGCAGTGAGATGTATCGGAAGAGTTAACCTGCTGACTCCTGAAACAAAGCCTCGAGTTAGTGTTACAGTTAGAGGACGATTGGAAAGACTAAGTGCGCTTTTTCTTTGCAAAGCAGGTAATTTTCAAAGCTAAAGCACCTAAAAACAAGCAAGAGAAATGTGTAAAAAGCGTTTAACATTTTTGTTTAATTTAATATATTGGGTAAAAAGCGTCCTGGTTTGATGCTCTTTCCTCAGCACTCCTCTTCTTCTTTCCACTCGAGTTCGTATTTCACTCTAATGATGTCTATTGTGGCTGTTGATGGCTGTTCATTATCTGTGACAGGTGTTGTGCAGTGGGATGTATCAGAACAATTAATCGCCTGAATTCCTGTCTTTTGAAACGAAGCCTCGAGTTCAAGCGTTGCAATTAGAGGGCGATTGCAAAGACTAAGGGTCATTTTTTCAGTTGCAAAGCAGTTAATTTTCCCAATTAAAGTACATTAAAACTAGCACTAGAAACGTGTCAAAGGCGTATAGTTTCTTTGTTTAAAGTTATATATTAGGTAAAAATCACACATGAAGTATATAATTCAGTAATCGTGGGAGACGAGAGAAAAGGACGGCTTTTAGTATTTAAATCTTTCAAGAAGCCATAGGTTACAAGCATCTACTTTGTAAAAACTATTATTATTATTATTATTATTATTATTATTATTATTATTATTATTATTATTATTATTATTATTATTACGGAAGACATATATCCCCATTTATACATTTGCAATGTTCTATCATGCGGTTGTTTGCTGGCATCACAATTTTGTCTAATTGTCTAATAAAATTTTCTCTCCTCCGAATTTAGGTGATTCATAAAAGCTGTTCCAAGAGCAGTTTATCATCTCCGTATAATATAACCACATAACCACACCTTTTCATTTGGTTTATAAAACATAAACAGAAATAGGATTTAAAATTATACCTAATACACTAGTTTATCTGTCATCATTTCCAAACTCATTGGAGAACATTTTTATATTTTTACCAGAGATACATTCGGGCAGAGAAACATTGCATATTCTGTTATCTGAGAGTTATTTGCAGGCACAAATTTGACGCTGCAGTTTGAAACGAAAATATTTTATATGTTGTACCATTACATTTTGATTGTTACATGTAACGATACAGCTAATTTAACTCGCAACCTGTATTAGGAGATAATGAAATTCATTGCTAAATGCATGTGTGGGCAATCAATTCTTGCTTTACTTCAGTAAGTTACGTGATAAGATTTTTATTTTACATGTTGTATAAAGCATTGTTCTATACTTGTGAAATGTGCAATGCCTCTGGCATTTTTTTGGAAATGAGATCTGTCATCTTTTCCCGAGCAAATGTCACAATGACCAATCTCTGCTGTCTCGCCAACTTTGATTGGAATTACCACCTTCTCCATTTCAAGGCATTCAGTAGAAACCTTCTTCAAAAATAGGACGAAATACTGAAGATAAAAGACCTTCTGGACATTTTAGTACAGAATACGACAATGGACATTTTCCTGAACAGGACCAAATTCTGAAAGGTCGGATGGGATGAAAAGATGAATTTTGGCAGAAATGATTTTGCAAATGACTGGATTGATTTCCTGCGATATTTCAGGAACATAAATGATAAAAATGAGTCAGCCGTAAATTTTGATGACTGAATTATTAATAGCATTCATAAATCTGTCCTTTAATAGGCTCAAGGCAATTAAAACAGGAGTTCACGTTTGAAATAAGTTAAAAGTGATTTACGGTAGACGTTTGTTGTTTATCAATTATTTTTAGTACAAAACATACGTGGTATTCTAAATGTTCAGAAGAATGACATTAATTCAAAATAGGTTTCATAAAAGTCGCAAAATATTATTGATTAAAATCTAGATTACTATAAGCAATCCATCCAGGTTAACAACCAAATAGAACACTAATAATTCCCTGATTCTCGGTCTCGCCTCAGCATGGAAACGCAAATTGATAATCCCTGGACGTGAGGATTCCCAACCGATTACTTCTTGATTAGATCATTAAGGTCATTCAAAGGTTGCGTAACTACTAGTTTGGCAGTGATTTAATTCCCTGTGAATTAGGTAACCAAATTCCAGACGGGCTAACATGATTATAATAGGTATATTTTAAGCTGTTTATTGAGATAAGCGGATGGAATTGAATCCTGTTCTGTTTACTAATATGGATGACAAAGTATACTGAAGGTCATCTTGCTTGGGCGGTAGTGAATGTGGAAGCATGTTTTTGTGAAGAATGTTAAGGTCCACGATTAGCTATTAACTGTTAGACGGGACAGAGATTGACTCTCATTGTAACTGACAATAATTATTTATGTCGCATTGCTCACACATGAAGGAAGAGTCGAACAGGAACAACGCTGTCGGAGCTTTCACTTATTCACTGAACAAACCTAAAACTTGGAGATGATGCCTGCCCTGTTGGGTGTTATCAATTTTTTACTCATATTTATTTTTGAAAATGATTAAACGAATAACTTTATTTGGTATTTATCGTATATTAAGCTGAATTATTCTTTATTTCATAAATATTTTTCATTTAGGGAGGGATTGAGATTCTATTCTTCTCATTATATTTATTTGTTAAATACTTTACTACATTTATAAAAAATGGGCACAGCAGCCCATTTGTACATATTACCTCAAATATAGTTTCACATGTAATTTTTACAGTAATAGATAATTTCCGATATACAATGCTTCCCTGATCGGCTGAAATAGACAGATACATTCTCTCTCTCTCTCTCTCTCTCTCTCTCTCTCTCTCTCTCTCTCTCTCTCTCTCTCTCTCTCTCTCAAATTCCGAGTATAATGACTCAGAAAGGGCAATTGTGTGAAATTCTTTAAAACATGGAACTAAACATAATGGCACTTTACAGTCAGGGCACCAGTTACGCTTAGCCGGTCGTTTAGTCGTGTGCTTGCAAGCATAGCAAACACGTTGTGCTCACCGTTTTTTGTTTTTTCAGTTAAAGGCAAAAACTGTAGGAAATGTAGTCACCGACTCTCATCGAATTTCTCTCAGCCGATCGGGCGTCCTCCTCCACCATTATTTGTTCTCTCACTGGCAGAGTCAGTGAGCATCCGTCTGATGGCAGTCAGTCGGGGCTTATGACCTGTGTTTACTAGGTATGTGTTATTATAAGCATGAAGTGAGCACACATCAAGGAGGCGAAGGAAGAGGTTCCTTTACCACTTCACGCTTTTCCTTTCAGTCTGAGCGATACCAGTTTGCAGATCACTCTTGTCCACCATTCTCACGCTGATGTTGTCATCGGCTGCTGCTGCAGGTTTTAGTTTAGCCTCGTCAGTAACAGGATCTTTTGTGCCGCTGTCGACCATTTCGTTCGAGTTAATCGTGGTGCACATAATCACATCTCTTTTATGGTGCCTTTTTAAATAAAGTACCTCATTCGCCACAAAACTTTGCTGTTCATCTTTTTGCAGTTTTCCTTGAAATTGTGGCATCGAAACGCGATGGGATTTCACAGTACCGTAACTTCCGATGCCATTTCATTGAAGGTATTTGCAGTGTGGCGGGGTTGTATACCAATTGTCTGTAAATAATGCATGCCCTTCATTCAAGTAATCAAACATTGTTTCAACAACACCACCGGAAACACAAAGCGTTCGGTCAAACTGAATATCAGTTCCTTTACCAGTATCAGCAGTTAGGCCCAAAATATTCCCTGTTTCACCACAACATATAATAAACAGGTTGATTCGGAAGCGATGTCTCTTTGTCTGAGTATACTGTTTGCAACACAAAGATCCTTCATAAAAGAAGAAGTCAAGAGTCATCAATATTTAGTTTCTAAATTATTTGAAGAATAGCTGGAACCTTCCTTCCAAGGCGCTGAGAAGAGGCCGTGTGAAGGACAGTTTGACTTCTTCGTCTGGAGTGTCGTTATCAGCAAAATGAAGGATCAAACAGCAACAGATACCGATCACGTGACTTCGTCTTGCCGAAAATTTCAGTGCGTAGTAAAGGACCGGTGCTCCAGTATTCATTGATGTCACCTTTATAAGAATGTGGCGCGAGTGAAGATAATGCAAAAAAAGGTCTACGACTCACTCACAAATCTCTCTCTCCACTTTCTTCTTACTGATGTTCGGCCTAGTGCAACATCCCTCACCTTTTGTGAATGGTATCGGATTGTTTCCTCGCTTATCATTTCCATTCACGGTCCATCAATAAACGGAGGAAGTAGTCCATTTCTGGACCGTCATCCAGTAGGGGGCATTCGGGCTGAATTCCTGAAGAACCAGAATCGAAAAAAAAAAAATATGGGGGTGGTCATCTTCGCCTCTAACCCTCTGCCAATTCACTTCACTCTCGACGGACGGTTGGTCACCGCCGTCAAAGATCACAGCTTCTTCAGGCACCGATTCATTCCGATGAGGCAAAGTGTTATCGTTGCCACCATCATTATCATCATCACTATAGTCTTCACTATATTCATGTTCACTATCACATAATTCATTTCCATGCGAACTGTCCTCTTCCAAGTCGTCTTCAGACGAGGATCATGGGTCGTCAAAAGTTCTTCTAAGAGTCGTGGATTAAATCTCGGTCGTCCTCTACAGAAGGTCAAGGTCTATAGACTAATTTAAAGGAGGTCTCCTTAACCGACCCAAAACAAGACCTCTTCTGCGCAGGAGCAGACCGTGACGTAGGCCTCCTGACCATTTCCACCCAGGCAGACCAAAGCAGGATTAATAAGAATACAGGGTTAGACCGTCCTGGTGTTTCTGTGCATGTTTGTGACGTCACTGGTATGCACCGTAGAAGAAAACCAGGAGAACAAAGAAATGAAGGGTCACTATGGTAATTGTTTGCCCACATTCATCTCTCTCTCTCTCTCTCTCTCTCTCTCTCTCTCTTCACAACTCTTCTTAGAGGTTTCACAACCTTAGGTGAGATGCTGGTCCCCGTCAATCTCCAGGTACTGCTGAGTTAAAGGATTGATATAATCCTCCATATGTCTTTTTACTGCTATTTGGGGAGTGCAGTAGGCCTAATCATGTAAATAGGACCAGGTGTGTCTTTGTTTCTTTTATGATTCCTTACATTCTTTGGTAAATATATGTACATACATACACACAGAGACACACACACACATATATATATATATATATATATATATATATATATATATATATATATATATATATATATATATATATATATATATATATATATATATAATATAATTAATTCTAAACTTCCTTTAATCCATTCCACTCTACCTCGGGAATAATATATTTTCGTATATACATTGAAAGGGATTTTTTAGTTGATAATAAGTTCGTCTCGTGGGCTCCGAACCACGGAAGACAAGAACTCAGGACTACACAGACGCGAATTTTAACCATTATCGGTTAACGGTCTCGTGGGCTCAAACACGAGACGACGAACTTATTATCAACTAAAAAATTCCCTTGGGTAATATACACGAAAATATATTATTCCTGAGGTAGAGTGAATTTATTAAAGGACGTTTGTAGCTTAATGCTTGTATATGAATCACGGTGATGTGATAAAAATTCACACACACACACACACATATATATATATATATATACATATACACTTTAATGGCAGTCTTAACTTTTATCAGCAACCCACATCATTCAACGTAAAAAAGGATAAGGAAATTCTATTTAAATTTTTGTGCTGTGTATTAATCCTGGTCGAATTAATCCTGGACTGACCAGATGAAGAGTGCTTTATATGTTAAAAGTGCCCAGTGTTCTTCATTCTGGTGAGGTTCATACTGGAAGGGCCGAAGGGACGCTGCAAATATCCCTAACTAATGCCTGGCAATGCACTGCATGAGGTGCACTGGACGGCACTGAGAAGTGATTTGAAAATGTAATAATATATGGCCTGCAAAATAGAAAAGCCATAAATATAATGATCATATTTCGACTGATAAATTTGCCAGTGAATAAACGATGCACGCGTGTCGCAGGAAGTTGTTGACAAATTGTGGTTGTCCTTAAAAGGCCCGGCTAAGTTAGTTGTCAGGTCTTGTGGGGAAGTTTGACGCGGTCTTTTGCCAGTTGGAAAATTTATAGAAAATAAATATTATGGCAGTTTGTTTGCAGATGATTCATCCAGCGGTAATTTACTTTTGCTGCGAAATTGATCTTTCGCACTTACAGCAGTTACGTGTAGATGACCGGAAAGTTTTCTCTCTCTCTCTCTCTCTCTCTCTCTCTCTCTCTCTCTCTCTCTCTCTCTCTCTCTCTCTCTCTCTATCCTTATTCGTACAATAATTGTTCCTAGTTACTAAAAATATAGTGTAATTTATTATTTGTAAGATTTACAAAAAATGGTGATTTTACCTGGAAATGTCGTCTCCTGTCAGTAGATAAGAATAACATGAAAATAAGAAGGAAGAAGCAAATACGTGGACTCTTATCCACCGTGACAGGGCATCTGGATGGCATTCCTGATGAACTTCCCCCAAGAGGCAAAACAGAAGCCTCGGTCGCGTTACCATGTCAGTGTTTGGAGTAGAACTGTCATTGTCTCGGATTTGCTTCGCAAATCTGGCCATATCCACCAACAAATGATATCCAGACGAAAAAATATTATAATTTTAGAATCTAGCTTAATATGTTGTTGTTTTAGCGTTGTACTGGTGTGGAATAACTTGGACTTACTTGTGCTAACAATTTTAATGAAGAAAAGCTGTTATTATGGCGGGAAAGGGCAAACGTACTGTATATCCGTGAATGGTCTTTGTGACGAAAAGTAGCTGACCTGGTATATATAGTACGTGAATAGCCTAAGATGGGTGAAACTGACACTGATCTCACTTCAAAGGAAGCCAGATACACATCCGGCACTCTCAGTTCTACAGTGGCCTTTATTTTCGGTACTTTTCACTAAAATAGGTGTTAGCCAATTTGGTAGTTACATTTTCTTTTCTATAACCTAGTTTTTAAGGCCACAGGACAGTTCAAACATATTTTAGGCTTTCCTCTTTCAGTATCTCAGTTGTTATGGTAGATGGAGCCGCCTGGTCTGCAGAATCTCTGGCAGGAGGTGTACACCTAAGTGCTGAGGTCTTGTTGGCAACTCAAAAATCCTATACTCCTCAGCTCTTCCTAAACACTATTCTTAGTCACGTCTCTTACCGATTCATAATATTTTATTGCCTAATCATAGTATTTGGACAGACAAAGCGTTTATTATGATCAAAGCTTCTAAATGAATTAACAACTCAGATGCTATAATGATTACATTCAAGTGGCGTTGTATTGTGTAATGTCGGCTCGTTGGGACAGTTATAGTTGGGTTCCAGTTATATATAAGGTGATTTGATTTCAAGATGATTCAGACACCTGTGTTTCAAGTGCTGTTATTATATCTCTATACTTAGTTCCTTTACGATATATAGTCATCCTCTTTGCCGATGGTGTAACACACAAATAACACGGACTTAATTAGAGTGATTCAAAAAAGGCACTTTGGCGGAAATTGGATCTGAACGCTGGTCAGTAGAGAAACCTTGGCTGGCGACGGTAATGATCTTCCCCGAATAAAATATCTCGGTTCCTTCATTCGGATCGTTTGTGTTCGTTGAACGCTCGCTGATACGCGGATCGGGCCCCAGTAGTTTACTGCTGTAATTCTGCTGTTATTTCTATAACGGGCAATAACGGAATCTTTTGAAAGTACAGGCCCACATGATATGCAAATGAAAACCTGTTTTGTGATATTAGAATGGAAGGTAGTATGGGAACTAAGAAAGTACAAAAGAGAGAGAGAGAGAGAGAGAGAGAGAGAGAGAGAGAGAGAGAATATAAGTTAACATGAGCAAGGAAAGTGTTATCAGCGTAAATGCAAACAGGAAGGAGGAGGGAGGAATGTTGATTTTGACTGAGGAAGAATGAAAGAAGTATCAGGAGGTAAATATAATGAGTAATGGTACGATGAGAGAAACTGTGAGAAAACCTCTCGACAACGTATGATTTATATTTCACAAATACAAGCAATACAATAAGCCTAGTATGCTATATATGAAAATTTCTTTTAATTCATATCACTCAGACGCAAAGTGATCCAGTTGATTCTTCTCCTTATACTGTAGATTATAATATGTGCCTAGGGTCAAATATAATTTTTATTTGTATTTTTGTTCTATGACAGATACAATAATAACGATAAAGGGCAAATTTACTCTTCCTGTGACATGAATTCCTCCTCTTTTTTTTTTTTTTTTTAGACATATGCTATCTTTAGAAATATTGGTAATATTCAGGAAAGTTAACATAAATACGTATCACCTTCCTGTTACACAAAAATGATAAGAGCAAATTTAAACTTCTTTATAGCTAAGTAAAATCCTTATTACAAATGACGAGAATATTTTTTTAAATTCTCCATTTTTATATATATATATATATATATATATATATATATATATATTTTTTTTTTTTTTTTTTTTTACGTTTTGGACTGAGTCCTGAGGAAGGTTTCCTCCTTTGGTTGGCTGGAATTCTGATGGTTTGACGACTGGGACGGTTCGTTGCAGCGGTGGGAAACCCTTCATATTGTTGAAATTCTTTTGGAAAACCTAAAGATCACGGAGTAACTTCAAATTGCATTGTTTATTTTCTTAAAAGACAACAGCGCTAAAAAGAAACTAAGCGTGTTAGGCTGTAAACTTTTCTGCCTTTTTGCAAACAAATGAAAAACAAAGATAATTTCTTAATAGTAATTAATTACATCCACCAACAAACTCTGGTCGACTTCAAAGGGATGCTGAGAACTAGACAGAACTGACAGGTGTAACGTGTAGATTAAACTAACAGAATAAACTCGTGTTCATGGGTGTGGGCACTGGCGGATGTATGTTCTCTCTAAATACTTTAGAGTTTCTGTAGCGATTCACAGCGATTCACATCTCATAAGTCTGGCAATTGATTCCTGGCAATTGATTCCCGAGTAGAAATAGTATATTGCATTTTCTTCAGACAAGGAATTCTCTAAATAAAGATAATACCCTGTATCGTTTGACGCGCTTCTAACAGTCTCTGATGTTTTTACAATATAGAGAAACAGCAGATAAGTCTCTGCTGTTCTATAAAGAATTAACACGAAGCAATTAATTAATGCTATTGATATTCTTAAAGGATTAGGCGAGGGCTGCCCGGGATTTTGAAAGCTTTCCAAATTTTAAATAATGGGAATTGGTCCATTATCCTTCGGTTCTCTTGTTTCACTTCTGATGTTGAAATGGAAAATTCTCTCTCTCTCTCTCTCTCTCTCTCTCTCTCTCTCTCTCTCTCTCTCTCTCTCTCTCTCTCTCTCTCTCTCTCTCTCTCCTGCAAATTGCTTTGATAGCTGTAACGTCAACTCTTTTGATATAATATGTCCTAGTTTTCCATGCAGAAGAGTTAGTTTTCGAAAACCAGATTCTCTTAGTGGACTCTCAGTCTTTCGCAAAATCACCTTAAATTGAGATGTCCAACTATTTATTGTAAATTTATTTCCAGGTTTTCTCTCCATTTTTATTTGAACCAGAAATTATTTATACAGGACAGGTGCGATTTTTTTCGCTTCATTTTCTCTCCTTCAGTCAAGAAGAGAATGCGACTCCTGGAGATTTTTTTTCCTTCTTATTAATTTTGGTGAATTTGCAGCGTCCTTCGGCCCCCAGCTGCTGCTCCCACTTTTAGCCATTTTTTGCTTTCCCTCCATTCCCGCGCTTTCTTCCTTCACTCTTGCTGTCCAGCCTCTCTGTTATTTCGTAGTGTAACTGTGAGCTTTTTTCTCCAAGTTCCACCTTTAGATTCCTGTATTTCATCTCCTTTATTTTCTGGATTTCTTTGTCTTGTTGTCCAACCACTCCAACTCCCTCTTTTCACTGCCTTTGACGCTGAATGGCCAGAAGTGACGTAAATATCACACGCCCTCACTTGACGAAAACAATCGTCCCCTGATGACTACACTTAGCTTAAGTCTTGCCCGGAGTCTGGATCACTAATTAAGAAATGAATAATACAGCTTCTGTTTGTCTCGCTTTGCGGCATCTGTCGGGGATAATTAGCAGCCATCAGCAATAATGATAGTTAATGGACACCGTTGCCATTAATTATGAGCAAGAATAAGAGGAAGGCTGGCGAGAAAACCTTGACGAATAGCCAAAGGCTTTTAATGATTGATGAATGGGAAAGAGATGTTTGATTAGGGTTATTTATAAATGATTCTGCTTTACTAAGTCGTGGGTAGAGGTGGTGGTAATGTTCAGGAGGCAGTCATCATATTCTATTTAGAAAATGGAAAAGGGGCCAGACTCATGGAATAGGACGTTTCTCAGAAAAACTTGTCATTTTTGATGATGGAAACCCCTTTGAGAATAAGGACCTGGAACACATTTCAAATCATGTGTCCAACATGTAGACAACTATTGCCATAAAATCCTCGAGAATCCTCTGTCAATTCGTTAGTGGCTGCCCAGGGGCAAGGACAAATGCTGGCACAAGACCAGCTGAATCTAAATCGGCTTTGAAATCCAGTAATTTGTACTCTTTTGACTCATGTTTTATGGAATAAAGTCACTGAGAGATAGAAAGCCACGAACAGATGAGCTATATAAGAGAAACACAAGAAACGAAGAGAGAGGCTCAGGTACAACAACAGCTCATTAGAAATTGAAGAGTTGGTAAGTGTTGTTATTGTCAGGGTTGTACGATACCTCTCGTGAAACAACAGTCACCTTATTATAACCTGAAAATTGATTCAAAGATAAAAATATAATTTTGTCATGTTTTGATGAAATAACACCGTAATAAACCTTTTCTTTCAATAAATGAAATATATAACTAGAGAGAGAGAGAGAGAACCACGATAAAATTTACACACACACACACACATAAATATTATACAACACACATATATATATATATATATATATATATATATATATATATATATATATATATATATATATATATATATATATATATATATATATATATATATATATATATATATATATATATATATACACACACACACACACACACATGATGGAAAAAAGCAGTACATAATCCCTTATGTAATAGAGACGCCTTTCTAACTCACATCGTGGTCGAAATGAGTATCCTGCCAGGAAATGAAAGGCAAGGGTGCTACTAACAGACCCACAAGACCATAATAAAAGAAGTTGCAATCTAAGGTCTTCTGTACCTGAGGCTTTCCCTGATCAGGTTGCACACCGTCGCATACAAACGAGTTGTCCCCATCTTCCCCATTATCCTGAGTGGATAATGTTCGAATACCCAAACTGCTCTCACGTGTTAAATAAAAATAAATTTTGCTTCACATCAGGATCGAACCTACCTCGGTTACATGCCCCCACGCCTTTCAGATAAGAACCTTGATTCGATCTGAGGTTAGGCAGAAAAAATATTTATATACATATATGTGTATTGTGTATTCATGTGTAATTATATATATACTGTATATATATGTGTATATATGTATATATATATATATATATATATATGTGTGTATGTATATATATATATATATATATATATATATATATATATATATATATATATATATATATATATATATATATATATATATATATATATATATATGTATATATGTATATATGTATATATATACATATATATATATAATATATTATACATACAAGAGAGAGAGAGAGAGAGAGAGAGGTCTTTCTCGGAAATGAATCATAATTGGGAAAAGTAAAACATCAACGATGCAACAATAAAAAAACTTCAAAGGATAACTCAAGGTGCAGAGCACTTGAAGCTAAAAAGAGATGCCGGGACGAAAGCTTAGCCACGAAATTGCGGATCCGTTTCCGGTGTCGGAGTTGAGGAGGGGGGCGGGCGGCGGAACTCTTACGAGAGAGGGAAATGAATTAAGGAAAAACATCTGCGCGTGTGTGAGCTGTCTCTTGTCTATTTTTAGGGTTTTCTGTTTGCGTAAATAATAGATAAGAGCTTTTTTTACTGTAAAAATATCACAGCTATCTTTTTATATTCGTGTAAGTCAAGAATTCTTAGCGAAGTGAAGTTTGTCTTAAAAACAGTAATACTCTACGAATCTTGAAGCTTCTGCACATAACACTCAACACGAAGAACTGAAGGTTGAGTTTTGACAATAAGTATAATTTGATAACAAACATCACACGTGTTGAAACGCACACATGTACCAAAGGGTGTGTGGTTTTCTATTGTGCAACATGCGATGATATCTTTGCAAAAAAAAATTACATTACTCTCATACAAAAGTTTCGTATGAATAATGCTCGTTTATGTTATTTGGTTGGTAGTCTAAAGTTATACAACAGCCAGACATGTTTCTCATAAGAATATGTTAAGGTCATTACAACATGGTTTACAGATTAAAATTAGTAGATTAAATAACAGAAGCTCATGTTAGTTAATCCTACCACAATATTCTCTTCATTTTGTTTTATGCATTTATTGATATGGATGTCATTCACGGGTCTTGTTGATAATCATCACAGAGAATATTTACACTGTGCTTAATTAATGAAAGTGCTATTAAATCCCATTTTCTCAGTGATTGAAAATGATTAATATGATTATTCATATGACCATCCAGGCGACCTTAGTTTCCAGAAATTATGGATTTCCTAGAGAGTTGCAGTAAAACCAGGCTTCATATAAACAAGTAAAAAATGCGCCGAAGTTTTTTCGGTGCAATCAGGTTTTCTGTACAGCCGTTACAGCCACCAAAGATAGATTTATCTTTTGGTGGTTTCGTTATAATGCTGTATGAGCCGCGATACATGTAACTTTAACCACCCCCTTGCGGTAGCCTATCCTATATCGTTGCCAGAAGCACAATTATGGCTAACGTGAACCTTAAATAAAATAAAAACTACTGAGGCTAGAAGGCTGTGGTTTGGTATGTTTGATGATTGGAGGGTGGATGATCAACTTGCCAATTTGCAGCCCTCTATCTTCAGTAGTTTTTAAGATGTGAGGGCTGACAGAAAAAAGTGCGGACGGACAGACAAAACCGGCACAGTAGTTTCTAAAATTTCAGAAAACTAAAACCATCGAAGGTTCACATCGTCACCTTCACACTCTCCTCGTTGTGTTCGTCGGTCGGACCAGCTGGATCTAACTTTGCCAAAACTTGGGCCATTAAGGACCAGCAGCAGCTCCCAAATAAAAGACTCTCTCTCTCTCTCTCTCTCTCTCTCTCTCTCTCTCTCTCTCTCTCTCTCTCTCTCTCTCTCTCTCTCTCTCTCTCTCATAGTTTTAAAATCTGAGTCAAGCAAAGGATCTCATTATTTAATATTAGGAATCATGTGAAATTTTGCAAAAATAATATAAATTATAAAGATTTCATCATGATAATATTATCAAGTCCATATTAACACCGCCTTTCAATATTATAATCTCTAGCTATAGAGGAACTAGTTCCCCCCCTTAAACAACCACTCTTCACCTGTTCCCCTGTACATAGTTTAAACCACGCCCTTCTTGTTTACTTTCGGTGTATTTTCCATACAGCAACTTAGCTTCGTTGAGAAAAGGTGCCTTTTTAACTACTCTTAACCTCAATTGTTTCTCTTTTTTTTTGTAAAGTGCTTTTTTATTTCACTGTTGTATCTTGCTAAGTTTTGCTTTATTCAGTGTTTCGAGTGTCAAAAACATATAATTTTTTTTATTCTCTATTGTTTATCAGTTCTTTTTTTTTATCTTTCCTTTTAGTCTGGATGGTGAGACATTGGTCTCGAAACGTCGCAGTTAACTTCAGAATTAAGTGACTTCTGTTTCATGCTGTCTTCTTCTACGACTTCTGGTTTATATATATATATATATATATATATATATATATATATATATATATATATATATATATATATATATATATATATATATATATATATATATATATATATATACACACACACACATACATGCATACTCATATGTATGTATGTGTGCACATGCACACTGAAGTGCAAATATGTAAAAATATGGTAACCATTCATTTATCAGCACACCCTTGTTAGGTATAAAATGCTAGTATTTATGGTTAAGATAAAGTTTTTTGAACATATGTAATTTTCAAGTTAAAAAAAGAACCCATATTTATTAAACTCTGAAATGTTAAAGTTTACAACAAATGTGAAATTGTCAAAAGAAATCCATTAGCAACAAAAGTTTGGCACAGCTTTAAAATACCGTAGTTTTGATTGTAAAGTTGAAATACATTTTGCCATGAATATGAGTGAGTTGACAATGAATGCAAATCCTCTCATGATATGAACACTGATGGAAATCCAAGTTGTCAATTTATTATCAATTATGCCATAATATTCATGAGAGGTGAAGGTGATTTTGTATTAGCTAATATTTTAGGAATAATACTACTTGTATTTGGATTTTGCGGGTATAGAATACTTCCTAATTTACGCAGATATACCTTCGAATATAACAATACAACAGCGAATATGAGTTATAACTCCTTTATCATGGAATGTTGTAACAATAAGAGAAAGCGTAAAACAACAGAGAAAGCTGAACAAACCACTTTCACTTAATCAGCAGTAGAGGGAAGCGTAACTTTGTACCCGGGAGGAATTTATGTGTTTGGCAAGTCCGAGAAAAGACGCTGGAAAATCTCTTAAATGCCGACTTTTTCTAAGAAGGAAAATAATAGAGAAATGTAAGAAAAAAGAGAGAAAAAATAATGAGAAGGTGCTGACAACTTTTCTCTTCCTGGTGGGAAGTTTGGACGCTTCTGTTCGAAATTTATGCTGAAAAATCCCCCTCACCAGAATTCGCGTTATTGCAGTTTTTGAAGTCTGCTCGTTACTACAGACCCAGATGCGTTAATATGAATGTTTTTCCCTTTTTTTTTTTTTTTTGTATACGCATACACACTCAGACGTGCACGTGTCGCGAACGCACGTTCAGGCACGTAAGGTAATGGAGATGTGCTGGCCATGGTAAGGATCTAATGGAAGATTTGTAGATATGAGTTAATTGAATAAAACACCTCTCTCTCTCTCTCTCTCTCTCTCTCTCTCTCTCTCTCTCTCTCTCTCTCTCTCTCTCTCTCTCTTCCAGCGAGAAAACCGGATTACTGTATTTTACGTCTGTGACAAAGGTTCTTATTGATAAGTAAATAACAGGTCACAGGTTGTCTAAATAGACCATTCTACAGAAGCGTGGGTTCCAAAGACAAGAGGCTATGTTTAGCCTGATGAGTAAAATACAAGCATTTGCTTAAAGATTATGTGAGGCCCTTGGCGTAATTTTTGGGGTTTGATAACATGATAAAATAGAATGTTATTTTTATCACAATTTCAAACGTTGTCCTTTTTATCACAATTTCATACATTGTCCTTTTTGTATACCATTTAGTACGGATAAAGGTATCGAAAATATCATAGACATTTTATGTATCAAGGAACTTATAAATATTAGATAGGAAAATGTTACGTTTATCTGTCATTACTGTAGTCAGTTGAGACTCCATATCGTTTGTTATTTGTTTCATATTTCTCAGTTAGGGTAATTATATTCCCTCGTGTGTGTTCTAGGCAAATTCATGGCCTTTTACGCTAGTTGCTTTTAAGTGTGACATTTAATGGAATAATAATAATAATAATAATAATAATAATAATAATAATAATAATAATAATAATAAACCAAGACTTCTTCACAGGCCATTCTCCTGGACGAGCAAATAAATATAATCGAGAGATCTTAAACCGTCACATTTCACGCTGTCACTAACACTATAATCCGGCGCCCCATCGTGATGCTTCGTTATAATGAGGGAACGTGAGTGTCATGAGGCGTTTCATCATATAGTTGTGGTTTTTTAGACTTGGTTGTTCGTTACAACGTTTATATATCTTTTGAATTCAAAAGTAAGACTTTTTTTTTTATCTTCTTGGATAACGTTCTGTCTATTTTGAAGGAGATACTATGGCCTCTCTCTCTCTCTCTCTCTCTCTCTCTCTCTCTCTCTCTCTCTCTCTCTCTCTCTCTCTCTCTCTCTCTCTCTATTGGCAATGGTTTCCTTTACTTATTTAAAGCAGTAAAATGATTTTGTATACAGACTGGATTTGGTACTTGACATAAAGCGTGTATTTTTTCAGTGATAACGCTATGATTTTTCATATTTTTTGTAGTAGCTATAATATTAATAATTTAGGTTTGAAGGCTTTATAGAAAACTAAGTCTTAAAGATATAAACTGTCACTCTTCCAAGAATATCAACCTATGTTATAAAACGCAATGTGTAAACATAAATTTGTTCATGAAACTTACCTGTCAGATATATATACAGCTGTATTTCTCCGAAATCCGACAGAATTTCAAAACTCGCGGCACACGCAGTGTGGCCAGGTGGTTAGTACTCATTCCCGCCGCTGGGTGGCGGGAATCGGGAACCATTCCCATTTTCTATTCAGATTTTCTCTGTCGCCGGTACTGTTAACATCTGTTTACAGTACCTCCGCCTCTGGATTTCGTTAACTTGCATAGTTTTCCACTTGAGTATTCTCTTGACTTTTGGTTTTGACTTTGGCTTGTGGATTGGCATACGCTTTTTTGTGGACTGTTTATGATTTTGCTTTTGACTGCTCTTGAATAATGTCTGGTACTAGTTCTGCTAGCTTTCGAGTATGTTGTGTGAACTCAGTTTGCATGAGGTGTAGGGGGCATGTATGTTTGATCAATGATCGCTGCAAAGAGTGTGAGCCTTTGTCTGATGCGAGCTGGAAATTGTATGATTCCTATGTTCGTAAGTTAGAGCGTGACAGGATCAGGAGGTCTTCCTCCAGGAGTGTGTGTAAGAGTCAGGGTTCTATTTCTTCACCTGATAACCCCAATGTAGACATTGTTGTACCTGTCCCTGTGGTTTTGCCTTCGGGCCCTGAGGTTGTGTCTGCGGGGGGTTTGGCCCTGACGGAGATCATGAACACCATCCGTGCTCTAGAAAACAAAGTGTCTTCGCTTCAAATTTCACAAACACCTGCATTCATTATATCAATTAAAATGTTATTTGCTACAACACAAAGATAAATGGGCCACTTCCCATCATCTTAAATAATGAACATGGTAATAACTGTAATAATAAGAAAAATAATGACTAGGACATTAGAGCTAATTTTCTTATGTACACATTTTCACAACACTGCTTCTTACTTTGCGTTAGCTCCCGCTGTCATCATCAGTGTCCATTGCGATTTTTCATGTTTAAAAATGTCTTATCAACGGAAAAGTTATTTATAATTTCTTGTAACATGTAAATAATTCAAGATGGATCTTTTGCTAGAAATTTAAACAAATATATAAGAAACTTAACATGAGATAAAGTGTTAGAACTGAGTCCCTTTGAGGAGGAAGTGTCATCTCAGGGGGCATCCCCACTGAGGTAAAACAAGTTGTAAACACGTCGGCCTCTTATTGCATGCACATCACAACGAGGTTGAAAATATTATAATTATTAAAATAGTTTAACCAGACCACTGAGCTGATTAATGCTCTCATAGGGCTGGCCAGAAGGATTAAAATGAAATGGAGTCCCAGGTCTAGGCCATTGGTCAAGCACTGGGACTGAATGATGAATGAAAAATGAAATTTTAAAAATAAATATGCAAAAAGGCATATGCTTCCACACTAGAATACACAGACACACACATTAAATACGGTTACTCACGTTTCCGTTTGCATACTAAAAAATAGAATTCAGAATAATTAAATATGTTTAGAATTTAGATTTTATTTATTTATTTATTTATTTATCAAATGCCCGTGAGTTTTTGTATTTTCATAAAATACTTGATATTTTATCAGTTAATTTACTATTCCTCACAAATCTCAAAATGGTGACAAACGAAAATGTCGAAGATTCAAAGAAAATTTCGACAATCGACTTATTTCCGAAGGTTGTTAACCGTTGTTGGTTATATTTCGGACATTCACATAACACACGTTTAGCTGTTATCATCACTTTGCATTGTGTGCATTGGGGAGGGAGCAGGGTCATGTGGGCTGCTCATTAAGTGTCCCTGTGTCAGACGAGTATGGCCTATTCGGAGACGTGTCAGAATTACCTGTGTATGTTTCTCTCTTTGGTGTGATGTACTCCATTTTCTAACATCAGACTTTATTTGTTTTAATTCATTATTTTCAGGTTCTTCTTTCCATACAGTTTGCCATTTATTTATAATACCTACTTTTATATGTGTTATATAATCGTTAACAGGGATATTTACATTCGATCTTGTCATATGAGCTACTACTTTCGCTGCTTTATCAGCCTCATCATTTCCTTTGATCCCTATATGAGCAGGGATCCAACATCTTTCTACATTTTCCCATTATTATATCACTTATGAAGTAATAACTTAATTTGTTGTGCAATATTATTTTTTGTTTTGTAAGTTTGAATAGCTTCTATAGGGCTTCTCGAGTCACTAAAAATCACAAAATTATTAAATGAGGTTTCTTTAATTATTTTTATGGCTGATGCAATTGCACGCAACTCTGCTGTGAATATTGAAGCATTATTAGGTAGAGAGGATTGATACGTTTTGTCTTGGGATACTGCAGCATATCCCACTCCGTGCTCTGGTTTAGATCCGTATTTATATATTGCGTAATGTGGACTTTTTCGGCTTATATGCTCTATTGTACTGTGTGTTGCCTATGGTGTTCCGGGGTATATGAGTAACTTTTTTTTAAATATTTCAAGTGTGCAAATTCTCACTATTCATAGCATGAGGGGAAGGCAACTTTACCATTGAAGGTAATTGTGCACTTATATTCAGTGACTCAAACAATCTTCTAGTTCCAAAGGTACGTGTACACTGTAGATTAAAATCTAGCTAGACCTGGCTTTCTCTAGTGAGACTAACCTAAAGCGTGTGTACACTATACATTAATTTCCTGTCCGTAGAGCTTCGATAGAGTGGTGGTAGATTAAATGTACCGAGACTGCTCTGCCTTTAGTTCACTGGAGTGTGTTTGACCAGGAGGTCTCTCTCAGTCAGACTTGAGAGACTCAGTGGTGAGATGTCACGGTCCAGGCACCTATGTAGTTGCTGCAACTGCAACATTAGTCATGAGGGCGTTGAAGAAAGAGAAGAGTGTGGGTCAAAAATGGATAGCCAGGCAAAATGAAGAGTCCCCATGCCACTTTTCTTCTTTTTTTATATTTTCCTCATTTAACTGTTCATTTGGCAACGCAGATTGTGCCACTTTCGTGTGATTTCTGATTCAGAAATATTTAATGTCCTTGCTATTTCATATATAGCAATTGCCTTCTTTTCTTTATTGCGGTACTGCGTCAACGACACATTCCAGAGTTCTAGGAACTTTTCATATTGCTGTGTTAGTGACACTGGCTGATCACTATCCCATTTCCATATTTCATTGGACGTCATTTTACTCACGTTGTACAGCAGTTCTCTCCCACAAATAGATCTAGAAGAGTCTGGGAATGTGCTCTCCACCTCGTGTCCACTACACCACTAACTAGACTACAACTACTGTACCAGAATCGGAGATTAAGTCTAGCTAGACGATTCTCACCGCTGTTTACACTATTTAGAGAACTCTAGCTAGAGCAAATCCGCTAAAATATCTACAGTGTACACATATCTTCACAGGAACAGGTGGTGGATGATTGTTTATAAATACGTCTCTTAATTCAAATACGTGTATATATATATATATATATATATATATATATATATATATATATATATATATATATATGTGTGTGTGTGTGTGTGTGTGTGTATGTATATATAGTATATATATATATATATATATATATATATATATATATATATATATATATATATATATATATATATATATATATATATATATATATATATATGTGTGTGTGTGTGTGTGTGTGTGTGTGTATGCATGAGTGTGTCCGCCTGTTTCTGCGTGGTTGAGTAAACGAAATAAAAAATAATGGAAAACTCTAAACTAAAAATTTTCTCAAGTAGAAGTCGGGTATCTCATGGAATTTTACAGAGAAGTATTTCTGACGAACTTTGCCATTTATCAAATAGATCAAATGATGGCCTGCCCAAGTCACCACCTTATTCTAAATATACATATTATTCTAGTAATAAGTATATTTTTAAAAGTTTGTTTATCTGTCTTCAGATAAACTTATAACTGCTCCTGTTGTGCGTTTCCTGGAAACAATACAGTTCTCCCTAGTTACCCAACACCTCTATTTTCCGTACGTTTTTTTATGACACTTGATGGCAAAGTACAGACTGAAATCACTTTCTTTGATTACTTTTTCTGCCATCGGTCGTTAGTCCCCTTTGTCATTAATATTTGTGAGCAATAGATACCAAATATAACTGAAGTCTCCATCAATGGTCCAGTAGCGCCACCTTCCATCTTTCCAGCTGTTGAATCCGACAAATTTATTTCTTCGAGGATAATTTCATTTAGAGACATTACTTTGTAATGATCTTCTGATGTACCAAGTGTAATATAGTTTCGATTAATAGGAATGTAATTTGTAAAAGGTGTCATTTTTTTTTCACCATATTGTTGAGCCAACGACAGACAAGTGGAATAGAGAGAGAGAGAGAGAGAGAGAGAGAGAGAGAGAGAGAGAGAGAGAGAGAGAGAGAGAGAGAGCGACTTTAATTTTCTACGTTCGAGAGAGAGAGAGCGACTTTAATTTTCTACGTTCAGACTGTTGTTTCACATCTGACCATTGTTTTCTTTTAATAAAACAATGAAATTGGATTAGGTGCAGTAGATAGTCTCCTACACAGTTTGAAATATTTTTCAAAATACCTTTGTAGTTCTGGACCACTTTGCCATATCTATAAATGAATTTGAATACACAAGAAAAATGCGTATGGTATCAATTCCGTTAGTACAAACAACGCAAAATCTTGACATCACGTTCCAAGAAGCACTATCTTATTATTATTATTATTATTATTATTATTATTATTATTATTATTATTATTATTATTATTATTATTATTATTATTATTATTATTAACCCAGGACCCAGCGCGTTTTGGTCTTGTTTGCAGGTCAAGGCATCTTTAGGGCAACTGGATAATAATTGTTGGTTTAGATTACCCTTGTGTGGACCTCCGGTCTCTGACACGCCAACAAAGACCGAATAACAGTGGCTACAGTACCGGGGAGTTAATGTCCTCATGCGGACGGAAAAGGTGTTAGTGTTGATGAACTAATTAAGGATCCTGGTGAAGATTAGGCATCAAGGGTTAATCTGAGGTCAACAGGCTAATCTGCACCCTCCAGCAATTCCGGTATTTAATTTAATAATAATAATAATAATAATAATAATAATAATAATAATAATAATAATAATAATAATAATAGATAAATAAATAAATAAGTAATACTAAAATAATGATAATAGGCAATCAAGTTGTTCACTGTGATCATGTTTCAGTGTTCATTTGTTAATCTTTCTTGAGCATAAATGTACAAACATTTTGGTAAACAATTGGAAGTACGGCCTTTATACGATAGAGGATATATTTGTATACATAATCTCATCCTACTTTTTATTTGTCAGTCGTGATGCAATTATTGCTTTGCATAAATGTCTTTAGTTGTGTTAATTTTTGAAATCTAAAGTAAAATAAATCTAGCGAACAAAATATGGGTAGAGAGGATAAACTATGAACAACTACAAAACATAATTTTATAAACACTGTTTTGTTTCCTCTAAAGAAAGAAAAAAGAGAAAAACTCGACAGGAGACACCAGTGGAACGCACCCAATCAACATTAGCGATAAAACAGCTGTTCAGGAAGACTTACAATGCTCTTTGCAAAGGAACGATCATAGATGGCACTCTCGGGGAAAAGATCGTTGAAAGAGAATCTTTCACACACACACAGAGAGAGAGAGAGAGAGAGAGAGAGAGAGAGAGAGAGAGAGAGAGAGAGAGAGAGAGAGAGAGAAGGAATAGGTAATGAATTTCTTCACTAAATACTTGGGCAATTATTGATAGTTTGTTTTGATTAGGTAAATATAATTAGAATAATTTCTTATATTGGTATATTTATGAAGGGGTCCCTCTTATAAACATATTTCATTAAATATTATGGCTGCATCAGCAAAGTTTGATTTATTTGGATTCCTTTTTGTGTTGGAAACAGATCACGTTATTTATTATGTGATCTTTCCTTATACATAGAAGGGGATCATAAAAAAAAAAAACTTTATATAAATCAAACTTCGTTGATGCAACCATAACGTCTCCTGAAACATGGAATTATTTCTACAACTGCGATGTGATACCCTGAACATACGGACCAAAGTCAGTCCCAGTAATGATGAGAAGAGGGAAAAAAGCAAATGAATCGTGTCTAAGAAGTTCTCTCGACGACGGAATCCATTGTCATCGCGCCTAAGATTACAAACTTCGGATCAAGAAAGCCAACAAAAGAATGGAGCATTAAACCCCATATGTCTCTCTCTCTCTCTCTCTCTCTCTCTCTCTCTCTCTCTCTCTCTCTCTCTCTCTCTCTCTCTGATTGTGGTTGAACGTCAATTGCGTTATTAAAGAAACCTTTAGCCAGTCCACAGAAAATGTTGGTCTATAAACCCAAGGATTATAAAATTTTTTTTTTAGTGTAAACTGGTTCCAAGGAATTAGTAAATATATGTGAATGAATACAGGTGCTTTCAAGCACATATGCTTTAGAATAAGTGAATATTTATTGTACTGTATTTTAGTTATTTGCTGCAACTTACTAATTCAAGTAATAAATTCTCTTGCCTATATAATAAAAACTTTTGTATAAATCAAGTTTTCAGAAGTAATGTTATTTTTACTTGACTAATATGTATTTTTCACATTTGGTGGGACCCTGTCAAATTCTTAGAGGTAGGTGCACGTATTATGTATCGCTGATTCTGTGCAAAACATACATAAATAAATCCCTGTGTTCGAGCCATTGTTTCTATTAGAAAGTTTCTACTTCGACCATTTTCAGGCAGCTATCATTTTTCCTGTTTTTATTTTAATACCGGAATAATTTGTGAATTTTATTCCTTGCCCTCTAAGAAACACTTATCCTACCTTTAAAGGAAAAAGGTATAGTGTTCTATTTAGCAGTCTTAGGGACCTTCTTTTATCCGGTCAGGGTCGATCTAGGATGTAGATCCTTGTTGACAGAGTGATGTTCTGTGGTAATGACCCTGTCCTGGGAGAATTCTTTTGAATTCTTTTGATGATAAATAGCATCCTTTAAATATCCCTCGTAATCTAGCCTCCTTTGTGATTTTTTTTTTTTTTTATGAAGTTCAGCCTGAGAGAAGGGTCTTCTCCTCTTATAGTTTGGTTGCTGCAACAATTTCTTCTTCGGCGACTTTTTCTCCATTGCTCTTATATCTGAACTGGACGCCTTTACAGTGCGTAAGGGGAATGTCATTGTAATATAGTGTGGCTACGACACTGCTGACTCCATGATGATTGAAGGCTTTCTTAAGTTCAGATAATCTCGTTAGGTAAAGTTTCCCTTAAGTAAGATTTAATATAATCTTTTCGGGGGATTACATTTATTCCTGAGTCTTTCTCAATGTTGGAATCCTCAGGTTCGAACTGACGAAAATACGCAGTATGAATATATATTAACCCATGAAGTAAGAAACTCAGATTGCTCGACAATTAGATACAAATTATCCATCGACGCCGAATTTGCCTTCTGTATTATTATATTCTCGTAAAAGGAAAAGAGATAAAATCCTCTCACACAACAGCACACACACACCATTCAGGCAGACCTATAAATTCGTCTCATAACTTTCAGCCAGGTAATTGCATACACATTTTGAATGTGCAACATGTAGGTGGAACGTTCATTACTGAGAAGATGGAAGCCTACCAGTCGGTCTGTGTCAAGCCCGATATTCCGAACAATTTTAATTATATTTTTTTTTTTGCGAATGCATTCTGACGGATTATTTAAAGTATAACTGTTTCCCACCAATGATGTTTCCAGGTGGTATTGTGAAAATCTGAAATGGATTAATTTTCCGGTAAAGTATACCAGTGCGTATGATATGACTGTGCTCTTGGAAATTTAAGAGATTTGTGATAACGTGTATATGGTATATATATATATATATATATAAATTTAAGAGATATTATATATATATATATATATATATATATATATATATATATATATATATATATATATATATATATATATATATATATATATATATATATATATATATATATATATAGTCTCACCATTATCCAATCAATAATTGATACACTCGTTTTAGTAATGAGGTCATTATATATGTGAAATATCTTTTTAACTTAAAAACTGTGACATTCGTTAATTTTTACGATTACTTAACAGACTATGAATATTAATTTTTCTTGACTGCTTGCTTCTGTACGTATTCGGCCCACACAGGTCATATGATCGCGTTATCGCGTTATACACAGTGTTCGATATGCTGGGTTGTAGGTTAAACCGTATGATTTAATTTTGGTGACCTTATCTGCCCTGGTCGTCGTCAGCACGTCGATACGAGTGGTAAAGGATTTAGGAGATCGTGATAGTATATACCGTAGGTATATACATTATATTGGGTGAATAGGGTGAAGGTCATACGCTCTTTACCCTACTCCCATTTATATAACTTAAGAAAATATGATAACAATAATTAAATGAACACATAATCTACAAAAACCAATATATTTTTACTCAATATAATATAATGGAGGGGAATGGGGCGGGCGGCGGAGAAAGGGAGGCCAGGAAAGTGGGGTGAGGAGGATGAGGAGGGAAGGGAGAGAGGGAGGGGAAGGGGGGGGAGGGAGGGACGGGATGGGGATAAAGGGCGTCCGAATGCATAGGTTGGCGATGCTTGGCAACACCATGTAAGCGAAGAGCGACACCTTAACTAACACCGATTGACAATTCACTATATTACCAAAAAAAGTAGCGGAGGTGTCTTGTACACTGTGTCCAAGTATCATTTCGATCCAGTAATTAGTTTGAAAGAGATTTGAGAAAAACGATGACTCGCGGTCCCTGAAATGGATAGCAGGTTGCGTCCACACTGCGGAAAAACCTGTCCTTATCCTAAACACACTGCGGAAACTGATGTCTTGCAGATCACAAACAGGTTAAAAGTTAAGTCAACGACCATTAATAGAGAACGAACCTTTGCCCGATATCGGGTTATCGTATGGTTAGGATTACGGACAAGTCATTGACTTGTATTCATCCTGTTTGTGATGTGTGTGCAACAAGTTAACGACAACTGGGTAAAATTTAATGACAAGTTTTACTGTAGTGTTGACACACCATGAGTTGTGAGTATAGATAAAAATCTCAGATGCAGAAATAAACTTAATCTCACAAATAAAGAAACAGAATAAACGCACTCAGCTTTACCTGATACAGAAACAGACATGTTGAATTTCTACGCACGCATGCGCGTTCTTATACGCCCCTAAAAACATACATAGACAGCCTCTGTCATGAACCCAGTCTTGCAATTCCTCCCCTGTGATTTGTGAAACCGTCAGGAGAGGCAACTGTAATGTTGGAGAAGAAGGGCGCTGAGGAAGAGAAGGAGGGGGAGGAGGAGGTAAGATAATAGGAACTCAGGGTGAGTCCTTCGTGTCCTTTGGAGTGGCGAAATTAAATACTTTAAAACGGCTATTTTTGTCAAGGGAAAATCGTCGTCGTCTCTCTCTCTCTCTCTCTCTCTCTCTCTCTCTCTCTCTCTCTCTCTCTCTCTCTCTCTAAGTACAATCATATCCATATTTTAACTAAATATGGACACCGTATGATTTACCATCTTTGAATATTTTGCAGTAGACTAACATACGAGTTTTAATTTACTCTCATAATCGTAAATAGGATATGAACTTTTTGTTTCTTCCAATTCCTTGGAATTGAAGCTCTCTAGAATTCACGATTGGGAATACTGAAGCCTTATCAAAATTATCCGACCAGCTCCCGCCTAACATCATTACTTGGCACAGGGGACAGAGTAATTCATGAAAAAGATATTATTAGTCAGAATCCACAATATATAGCCGAGATCGAGAAACTGGCCCATAATGAATGTTCGACATTGGGCTTTGGAACGGTTACGGTACTCTGTAACATGTAACATGTGTGGAATATTAATGCGTTTATTATAAAGGATTATCTTGGGAATATTTAGTACGACATAGGAGTAACAAATTAATGGTCATCTTTTAGTACGAGGAGACTCAGTTAAATAAAATGCAGTGGTTTTGCGTAAAACCTTATCAGTTGTTATTAATCAGAAAATGTTGAAGTTGGTAGCCAGAGCGGTTTTTCAAAGAAAATATACATAAGAAAATATAGTTATTGCGTAAAATACTACATCTAAGTCATTTACGTCCACACGAGCTCCATTTCTGGCCTTAATTTTTCTAGGGACAAGCTGGTTCCTACTTTCTCTCTCCAAGATTCGATTAACTACCTTTTTTCTGAAAGGAAAATCCTCCTCTTTCTCATGAATATTGGGATCTTATATTTTGTACCTATTAGTCGTTTTCTTTGTACCCTTGTTTAGGCCAGACATTAATAAGACGTCTGGTTGTGAATTTAGTTGATGTGTTCAGTACAAATTAAATTATTGGTGCTTTCGTTTTATGGCTGGATTTCAGGTTATATATACAACATTGGTGAAAAATGTTTTACCAGAATTCGAAAGACGGTTCTTATCCGTGATTGAAATAACAGCTCATCAGAACCTGTACTGGAAATCATTATTCCTAAATATCTGAATGATTTATCTTCATTCATCCTTTATCCATCCAGTGATATCTCATCACTTTGCGTATACTTTTGTCCGCATTACTGTGGTTTTCTTAGATTTATATTGAGTCTCATCTTTCTAGATTTATGTTGCATTCTATTAAGCAAATTAATATTTTGATGTTTTCCTTATTCAAACAGTATCGCCTGCATATTTGCGTATTCTAAGTCTGTAGACTCTCATCCGGTATATCAGTCAAAGCCTTCTCTTCCGTTACATTTTCATTTTGAAATTATGAGAAGGTCGAACAACAAAGGTGAAATAACATCCTCATGCCGCACCCCACGATTTTCTGCAAATTCGTTTGACATGTCCCCATCAGCATTTACTTTGCATCTACTTTCATGGATACTATCAGTTAGCTTTACATATAGAATGGGAATGCCCTAGTGATGCAAGACCCTCCACGTTATTGGTCTGTGGACAGTGTCAATGCTTTCTCGTAATTAATATAGGCAATCTGAAGGAGATTTTTGGATTTCATACACTTCTGCGCGATATATCTTGAAACGAGTATTTGATCTGAGCAACCCTTGTCATTTCTAAAACCAGACTGTCCATCGCTAGACATTTTATCAATTTTTATTCCTCAGTCTGCTGAAGATAAGTATAATAAATTTTTTCATTACAACCGACGCAAGTGCATTGTCTCTGTAGGTACCACATTCGGTCAGGTCACCTTTCGTTGGTATCTTTGCTTTGAATTCCAGTCCCCAGTCATTAGACTCTATCTTCCATTCCTTATTTTGCAAAACTGTTTACTCTGTGAGGTACACTAAGTATTAATTCTTTTTATCTCAGATCATAACATGATGTTTCCTATGTAAGTTTCTCTGTTATTGAATCCACCTTAAAAACTGAGTTCATTCATAAGTACATTCAAGCTCTAGTATGTAGATCAAGTTATCCCTCTCTTACCTTTTATTCATGACCTTATACAAGTATTACGCCAAACGGTCTTTCGTTACTATTGCCCATTCCTCCCTCTGACAACTATTTATTTGTTTATCTTTTCATCCCTGAATATTCATTAATAATTTTGTGGGCAACCCAAATACCATCGCCACCCCCTGAATACATATGGCTTTGTCAACATCGTCAGCCTTTTCGTTCAAGTATTCCTCTTATCTTTTCTCGATCTTTCTGTAATTTTCTCTGTCTAGATTTTGCTCCTTCAAACGCTTTATTTTACGTTGTTCCTCTCCCTGAACCGTCTGCACGTATTTTGTTGGTGTGTGTGTATAAGCTTCATTGTATCCTAGGACTCGTGCCATATCTGATGTTTCCATTTTGTTACCACATATCCCAGTAATTCTTTTCTAGTATATCAAACCATTCCATATAGAAAGTGCCCTCCTCCCATATAGTTTCTAGAACTGCAAATCTGTCCTCTCTGTAGGAAGATACAGTACACTTTACCCCCATCCAACCCGTTTCCCTATTCCTTTGTACTGTGATTCATAAACATCTAGATTGTTCATTCCATATCTCATGAATTCATTTTCTGCCTTTGCTATTGTTCTTATATTCCAATTTTCTGTTTTCAGTTTACCCATAGTATTTGTAAACCCAGCGATTCTTAGCCGAATCACTTGCTTGTTACTGGGGGCCATTTCTAAATTGCGCTTATCCATTTATTTGTCAGGATCCATGGAGGATTCATTGGCTAAAGTACACTAAAGGATAACTAATTCCTTGAAGTGTGCAGTTGCTAGCTGTATAAGTCCATTGACCCCTGCAACTGATTTTCAATCAAGGTCTTCCACCAGGCTTCCACAGATGAAGCAGAGGAGACAAAGCACCCAACACCTTAACCCTATCCTATTCAGTGCTTCTTCTGAGCATGGCTGCAATTTTCGATTATGGATTTTACCTTTACCTCATGAGGCATCAAGATCCTAATCGGGGTATGAAGTCCGCTACTAACGTTCAGTTATGCCTGCACTGTCGGCCTGTATAGGCAAAACTGAACGTTAATGTGAACAACCTGCATAGTTTTTCTCGTCTGCGCAGGCGGCCTGAGCAAATAGCTCTTCTCAATCAATGAGCCTCCGGCCTAAGTGTCTGCGCATGCGCACTTCAACGTTAATGTGGTAAGGCAACTTTTTTGGCTCAGTTTGCTGTCAGTCCCCGAACGGTTAACGTGTACCAGTCGAGAACATAGAGTTGAGTTGTATTAAATTTAAAAGTGTTTATCCCTAAATTGTTGATATACCGGAGGTACTTGTTTTTCAGTTTTCTGAAAAGAAAACTATTGTGCCGTCTTGTCTGTCCGTCTGCACTTTTTTGGCCTCCCTCAGACCTTAAAACTACTGAGGCTAAATGGCTGTAAATTGGTATGTTGATCATCCACCCTCCAATCATCAAACATACCAAATTGCAGCCCTCTAGTCTCAGTAGTTTTTATTTCATTTAGGGTTAAAGCTAGCCATAATCGTGCTTCTGGCAGTGATACATCAGGCCACCACCTGGCTTTGGTTAAAGTTTCATGGGCCCTAGGTCATACAGCATTATACCAAGACCACCGACAGATGGACGTATTTTCGGTGGCCTTGATTATACTCGGTAGTGGCTGTACAGAAAGCTCGATTACTCCGAAAAACTTCGGCGCATTTTTCTTGTTAATAATTGATACGGATATCAGAACAATATAAATTTATAATTTCGCCGTTTTTCCACAGGAAAAGTAATTGTGTATAATGAAGGCCGAAAGTGGCAGCATCATTCCTGAATATCTTGCAGATTTCATTGAAATCTATAGGAATGAGACTTTGCTTGGGCAAGTAAAATCCAAAGGCTATCGTAACAGATTAAGCCTATGGGTGTTTATTCGTGGTTATAAACCATACATGGAAGTCGGTTTTAAATGAGAATAAATATTCATTATGGCGAAATAATGTAAAACAAGAATAGGCCTATAATGCGCCTATTCATGATTATGCATCATATATGTAATTCATTTTTAAAATGAGAACAAAGTAATATTCTACTGTCTGATGAAAAAACAAAACAGTATTAGACTGCATGTTTGCTCGTTGCTCACATCCCATGTAAGCCAGTTTGGAAATGAAATTATACTGATAAACATAGACTAATAAACACACAAATGAAACAAAGGAACAGGAGTAAACTATGGATGTCCGTTCGTTGGAAAAAATCATAAGAAGTCATTCTTAAAATTAAAACAAATTAATATTCAGCATTTTAATGAAACAGAAATAAACAGTATTAGGCCTACATATATATATGTGTGTGTGTGTGTGAACTTTAGAATGAAAACAAACAATTACGAACTTAACATAATTATCTTGGTATGGAACTCTTCCTTCATTCATAAAATATTTATAAACATTATGAAAGTCCTTGGGGCCATTAAACTCTGAAAAATTCACATGGGTGTATTGAATTAGTTTTTTTCAACCACTCTTTCACTAAACGTCTTACTTGACGTTTATGAATTTCAGCAAGCCAATTGCAGACAGAGCAGCGTGGTCTGTTGGCGCCATGCCTACTACGGAGGACTGAGGAAAAAACTGTATCGTTAGCGGTGCAGGTTTGCCTGCATATATTTTTGAGTTTTACAGGCCGACTGTGCACTGCAGACATAACTGAACGTTAGTGGCGGCCTTGAGGGATAGGGAGCAACTCCTGAAGGTATACACAGATACCTTAATGATTATATATACTAATGAGACATCTTTATCAGAAGTATGTATGTTTAGTTATATATAATATATATATATATATATATATATATATATATATATATATATATATATATATATATATATATATATATATATATATATATATATATATATATATATATATATATATATATATATATATATATATATACATTATCGGCCGAAAAATCATTTTTAAATTCTCTCGAAGAATCATTCTCTCTCTCTCTCTCTCTCTCTCTCTCTCTCTCTCTCTCTCTCTCTCTCTCTCTATTCCTCCTCAGCATGAAGCGATTGTCGCTATTCGTGTGGTTAAATATTGGCATCCGGTGAAACCCGAGTTCTTCATAGTATTTTGTAAAGGGCCATTCCCGACCCGAATGGAGCCGGTTCCTGTTTGCTGTCGGAGTTTTATGCTGTTTGCTATCGGAGTTTTATGCAGTTGTAAACATCCCTTATTGAAAGAAAGAGACCGCAAACAAACTCACTAATGACGTCATCGCAACGAGATCCCGGAACATGACCCTGTTTAGTCACGCAAGCGACTATGTTTTTGGGGAGATAATTGAGATGTTGCTGCGTAGTTAAACGAATAATAAAACAGCGCGAGAAGTTTTGATAGACGCCATCATTCCATACTTACGCAGTTTTCTTTGCTTTCTAAAGACAAATGTATTTTTCATGTCGGTTTAGATGTTTTTGTTTTCTTCATTTGCACATTTGTGTTATAAAGTTCACTTGCATATTTATTTTATAAAGATAGAAAATGTAGAAATTACTGAGTAAGATTTGAAAATGGCCATGACATTAAGCCTCCATCAGGGCTGTGCAAGAAGTAAACTTATGAAATATTCTCAAAAACATAAAGATAAATGAAGATATTTGTGAAATGTTGCCATTATATTGGAGAAAAAATGGATGGAATTCATCAGCCATAGTCTCAAGTTATTATTATCAAAAGGCCCAGTTTTCATAAAAATTCATAAAATAATAAATGCTACATGAATAAGTTTCAGAGATATCTATGGATAAATATATATTTATATAAACAGATAGAGAGAAATAAAACTAAGGAGATTGAGGAAGGCAAAGTGAACACTTCTAGGCAGGCAATAAACAATCTGGAATATCAGATAAATGAAATAACGGAATAGACAGCCATAAGTGAAATTTCACAGGTAGATCTATTGCACATTTAAACGAATATCAACAGGTGAACCTCACCCTCACGAAAAACGAGACCGGGTTCAAATATCAAAATCATATTTCCCTAGCCATGATACCTATGTATTGAAGAAGCCATTGGAGACAGCAACAGGAGGACTTTAGGGAAAAGCGAAAACAAGTGAAGACAGCACTGCTCAAAATCATTCTCAGTCTGAAAAGGGGGAAATTCAAGCAAGTTAAACCTTTAGTGCTGTCAGAGGATTTGCGTCCGAAAGAGAATAAAAGAACGGATGCCCGGATTTATTGCTCCGTTCTTCCGCTTCTTATTCTTATTCCTGTGCAGCTGCCAAAGCGATGGGAAGAAGAGAGAGAAAAGCAAATGTAAAATGCTTTGGGGAAGTAAATTATTGGAAAAGTTTTATAAAATTCATTCTTGTGCAATGTTGCAAAGAGAGCGTTTATGGTTTTTTTTTACAGAGTAAATAGTACGTAGCTGGGAAATAATACATACAGAAAATTACACGAATTTAGTACTTATGAGAGAGAGAGAGAGAGAGAGAGAGAGAGAGAGAGAGAGAGAGAGAGAGAGAGAGAGAGAGAGAGAGAGAGAGAGAGAGAGAGAATCATTTCATAAGTAAAATAATTATATGATCAGCCAATCAACTGACTTTCAGCTATTATTCCATTTTTTCATCAAGGTGGTGTTCTGCTAATTCTAATCATGACACTGACGTACATTTGCCGATCTGTCATTTGATTATGCAAAGACACAGGGAGAGCACACCTTGGGTGCCATGCTGGTGGTCACACCTTCGAAAACAACCTCGTCCAGAAGTCAGGTGAATGTCGCTGGTTTCTGAGAAACGTCACCATTTGAATAT
This sequence comes from Macrobrachium rosenbergii, assembly GCF_040412425.1. NCBI lineage: Eukaryota > Metazoa > Arthropoda > Malacostraca > Decapoda > Palaemonidae > Macrobrachium > Macrobrachium rosenbergii. Next base: position 8,906,032 of record NC_089785.1, on the reverse strand, counting down.
AGGCAGCTTGATTTTATTATTATTATTATTATTATTATTATTATTATTATTATTATTATTATTATTATTATTATTATTATTATTATGAACCCCATTCATATGGAAGAGACCCTTGGGGGCCATTGACTTAAAATTCGAACTTCCGAAGAATATGGTATTCATTAGAAAGCAGTAACAGAAGTAATAGGAAATAAAAGAAAGAAGAGACCAACTATTAGAAAGTAAAATTAATTAAATAAACAGATAAAAATGTAACTTATTAGAATACAAGGAGAGTTGTTTCAAGGTAGTAATACATTGCATCTTCGCTTGAACCTTCGAGGTTCCAGTTACATAACACGCCCAGGGAGCCTGATCTACAAAGCCTAAATGCAATATAAAAGTTCCCGCTCGAAATTTATGGTTGGTACGTCAGGAAGCCTTGTTAAAGGATTATCAGCGCTTGTTATCATAGGGTGATCATCAAAGCACGTTTGCATGATCTTGTTGCAGTTCGTTAATCTTTTCATCTTGAAGAAATCTCAGTAATAGTTCATTAGAAAAACATGTTAATAATGGTATGTTATGTTAATTTTCAGAGTTCTTGTCAACTAGTAAATGTTTGTTTTCTGTAATCATTGCATTTCCTCAGCTGATCTATACATTCTCAGTTCAGATAACAGGTACAGTACCTTGCTATATACCATAACTGGTTGTTAGTGAATTTCGTCGAAGAAATATTATTCTTAGAAAAATAAATTAACAAATTTAACTTTGTATCAACACAGCTCACTGGAAGCCGTCCCAACCCGAGTTGAGAAAAAGGAATTATCTCTTACATTTCGACGGTACGACCAGCTGTTGACCCATCCAACTTCATTAGAATAATTAAGACGAGTAGACAGACAGATAACCGGGGCTCGTTTTTGCCAAGCAGATTATTCGCGGTTTCTTCCGGAGGATTGCGAGGATGTGAGCTTCAAACGTCACTGTTTTAGAGGCTCTTCTGAATGATTAACTGTGGACTTCATTAGTGTTAGTGAAAGTGAAAATGAATTTCGGGTAGATTCAAAATAATTTAGACCTACACACACACACACACACACACACACACACACACACACACACACACACATATATATATATATATATATATATATATATATATATATATATATATATATATATATATATATATATATATATATATATATATATATAATATATAGAGATCTATGGAGAAAGGATCCATCTTTGGAGCTTGCTACATAGCTAGTTGGCAATATAACCTTTTCAATTTATATATATTTATATTTATATATATATATATATATATATATATATATTTATATATATATATATATATATATCATATATATATATATATATAAATATATATATATATATATATATATATAATATTTATATATATATATATATATATATATATATATATATGCATATATATATGTATATATATATATATATATATATATATATATATATATATATATATATATATATATATAGATTTTATACATGTATAATTTTGTGTGTTACAGCCCATGTAGTTTCTCTTCAAGTTTTTAGGAATGAGGTTGACAGCCCTCCATCCCTTTTTCTTGATCCCACCAGACGTTCGTACACATTTTTGGATGAGGTGAATAGTTACATGGCCCTTTCCTCTTAACTTGTGGCTCACCTCAGTCTACTGATGACCAGGAGCGAAATTCAAAGTGTACGGCAGTAGACGTGAAACGGTTTTTACTTAAACAAGCCTTAATCGTTCCGCCTCGCATGAGGGACAAATGCGGACGCTCCCTCTAATGAGGCAAGTGTCTTGACCACTTGTTCCAGCCTTGGGTGAGGTTTTATGGTGTTTACAGATTGCACAGATTTTAATAAATCTATGCAGTATGTATTACTATTTATTATTTTGTGAACCCAACAGGCTAGCTTATCTTTATTTTCTTCCGGGCTCAATTCCAAAATTAGAGATATATTTGTAGGAAGTTTCAGAAAAACGACTTCAAATAGAATTTTGACGTGTCTTTGATAGAGAGACTGTATTATTATTATTATTATTATTATTATTATTATTATTATTATTATTATTATTATTATTATTATTATTATTCAGAAGAAAAATCCCCTTTCATATGGAAGAAGCCTACTGGGGCCATTGACTAGAAATTCAAGCTTCCAAAGAATCTGGTGTTCATTTGAAAAAAATTATTGAAGGCACTATGAAATACAGAGAGAAGAGATCAGTTATTAGGAAAAAAAGATGAATTAATATTTTTAGATAAATATAAAGAACTCAGCCAAATACAAAGTGAATTATTTTTAGGGTAGTTATGTGAGTGCAAATCTTTACTTAAAAACTCTGAGTCTCTAATTAGACAGCATCCTTAGGAAGACTACAGTATTACAGGATCATGACAGTCTAACAGCTTGAGGAATGAAAGACTCAAAAGAGGCATTCCAGTGAATTTGTTCATCTCATGCTTGAGACATCAGGAAATATCTCGTGGCGTTCCTTTCCCGCAGCTTCTCACTGTCCGAGATGCCTCATCCAGTGACTGGTTCAGGCAGTCAAGTTGTAAATCTGACGTGGTGGACGTTTGGAACGATGCTGCGAATCTCGGCCGAGACGAACCACTCGGGGCTTTGAGGGATTGTCAGTGGGATGGCGGAATCGTCTATGTGAAATAAAATTTTGTTGCTAACAAGTCTTCAGACCGTCTAAGTACAACCAAATTTTGTTGGTAGCAAGCCTTAAAATTGTCTATGTAAAATCAGATTTTGTTTGTCTTATGTCTTCATAAAACACCGAAGAAAAGCCAGTGGGTTTTAGGAGAGAGAAGCAAAAATCCATCAGATGTTTCTCAATAATGAAGAGATTTTCAACCTTGACTTGATAGTTTCCTTGTAAGATTGTCTCCGGCAGTAGACGCCATCTTGTAACTCTTCCTGTAGATTCTTCGTAAACTTTAAAGATTTTATCAAATATCCCTAAGATCATATTTTTTTTCTTATAAGGAATAATAACGAAAGTGATGAAATTTATGGAAAACTCTTAAAATGCTAAGATAAATATTTTTAGTATATGACGTAATTACTTGAAGAATGATGTTATTTAAAGAAAATATAAGTATTTCAAATCTGTAGATTCTTTTCTTAAATACACAAACACTGACCATAAAACGTCACAAAGAGGCAGAGGGAAAGTCTAAAAATTAAGATTTGAATTTTTCCACGAAGAAAACTCCACATCTAGACCTGCGAGAGACGATAAACATAATTGTCTTGATAATCGGTAATTGGTTTTTAGTTAACAGAATTATGGGCACTCAAAACTGGCAGAAAAAATTAATCAAAGGTGAAGAGTATAAGAGGAGACGATGAACTAAATTCTCTCTTATCAGAAATAAGAAAAAGGACTCGCATTTCAAAAATGCCTTTCCACATTAATCACGGTGACATATAATGTTAACTTTATCATGCGTAAATTTTAATTCATGAGTAATTGAAGTAGATTAAACAAACTCGAACAATCATCACGCCAAAAAACCCGTCAGTGGAAATTTCAAGGCTGGAACGAAAGCCTCATCAATTCACTTGCTGTTTTTATTTCGTTTACAGGCCGTAACGAAGATGTCGTTGGTCAAATGTGCATAAAAAAGATCAAAAGAAATGACCTTTGGTAATGTCGCCAGTTCAGTTTTCGTTCCGTATTTACCTGCGTAACTTCGTGTATTATAGTCCCGTCTTATAAGTCAAATGCTGATTGTGTTCTGGATCAGAAATTTTTCAGGGATGCTTAACGAAATGGCATTTTCTGTTTTCATGCTGACCTCCAAAATCTAATTGGAAGGTTACATTTCTTGAGTATCATCATTGACATAAAACTAAATTTGAAGTTTTTCCAAAATGCAAATAGAACTATTGCGTGTTCGTCGTTCTCCTGTGCTGTAATGATCGAGTCTCTTGAGTGCCACAACAGTGAGGTAGAATGAGGTTTATTACACTTAATAATTGGTTTTGATGTAAATGAATTTATTTTCCCATCCTAGATAAATAGTAAGGGCATACGTCTATAAACATGTGCCAAACCTAGCCGTCCATTTAAGCGTACGAAAAACCTAGAAAAGACTCATCAGAAACAGCGACCCTGACTAAGGAATAAGCTGAAAAGAAGGAAGCTAGTAAAGAAATTGGCCTCGGAAGCTGTAGCAATATCCGTTTGTCGATGTTTTCTATTCAAAGTTTACAGTCAAAGACCATTTTCATGTTATAAGAATCAATTGCAATGTATTTTTAACTTATTATAATCTTGGAAGTAAAAAAAAATTTAGGGGAGAACAGTTACTTAATCTAAAGTGACTGAAGGCGTTTCTCCTTCCTCTCTGTGAACTAAAAAAAAGTCTTTAATAGGTTTCTCTATGGTAATTATAATGCACCCATGTGAAGTTCATTAACCTTTGGTTTTGATCATGTTAATGATGTTCGTTAACCTTTGAGAGGTGGTTATTTGAATGTTATCCTGTAATATTCATTAACCTTTGAATTGTGGTCATTTTAATGAAAAACCCTGACAAGTTCATTAATCTTTTAGTTTTTGTCATTTTAATCAAAACTGTTAAGTTCATTAACCTTTTATTTTTGGCAATTTTAAAGTAACCCTGTTAACATTAACCTAAAGTTTTGGCAACAAATGTGCTCTTAAACCTCATTTTATTGCAAAATGACAAATTTTTATTGGCGGTCAAAACTCCACACTCTTCTACTTCCAATGCAAAGGTCAGAGTTGAAAATAATTCAGCTGGGACCTTTCCAGACCTGAGTAGACCCTGGAAAGGTCCAGCGGTGTTATTTGAAACTCTGGCCTTTTCCTTGTATGAGAGGATTTTAAGCTCTCCATCAAGTGCTTACGTTATTTGGCAGCATATTTGAAATAATGATAATAATACCTACAGTAATAGTATCAACTGCAGTGGTATTGAAATGTTCCAAAATACCTTTATCTATCACAAAAAATGTAACAAAGTTTTTTTTTTCAATTAGGATTATGCGAAGGCATCTACCCAATCAGGATTATGCAAATGGACCTGTTTATATCCAGAAAATCGAGAAAATGTAATGTGATGTTATTTATTCTGATTTCTGAAACAGATTTTTATTATGATTTACCTATAGAAAAATATATTATATATATATAAATTATCTATATATATATATATATATATATATATATATATATATATATATATACACACACACACACATATATATATATATATATATATATATATATATATATATATATATATATATATATATATATATATATATATATATATATATATATATATATATATATATATATATATATATATATATATATATATATATATATATATATATATATATATATATATATATATATATATATATATATATATATATATATATATATATATGTATATATCATGTGAAATGTATATATTTTGTCATGTGTGTGTGTGAAATATATTAGAAGGTTGGAATTTCTAGTTAAAGAAGTCAATATATTTTCAGCACCATTGGATTGTGGGGTTTTCCTGGTTAAAAATGTGCAGAATTGCCCCCGTTTATTTGGGTTTTTACTACATGGACATACAGTGGAGGACAGCTACCCATCTAGGACGGCTATCCCACAAGTGACATTTACCTTCAATTTAGGACCTATGACTTTGACAGTTTTGTTTGGTATTATATTCTGTTTTCGAACTCAGGTGGATAAATTTTATTTAAAAAGAAAAATTTTGAGTTTTTTTGTAAACCATGTAATATATTACCTATAACTTAACAATCGTTAAATTTGTTATCACTTTTGAATATGTTTCTTGAATCAGTTCACATTATTTTGTCTTTTGAAATTTCATTCAAGTTTTTCTTAATTAATTTTTGAGCATTAGAAAAAAGACCACGGTAACTATTGATTATAAGCCCTTTACCGCATTAGGGGAAAATTTTAGTTGGATAGAAGAAAAGCCAGACCAAAGTATTGTGGGATATTTTTACCAGATGCAGAAAGAATTAGATGCGTTGAGTGGTGTGAAGAAAGAAACAAAGCTGAAGTGAAAGTGCATAATCCAGCGAAATGAAATTGTTGGTAGACTTCATGATCAGACCCAGTCGCCTGATGAACAAAAATTCGCTTAAACTATCCAAAAGATAAAAATACAACCTGTCTAGTTATGCAGCAAATCATGCTGTTGTGCTCTTATTGGATGAAGAAACGTGAGCAAATTTGCTTCAATTCGCCACTTAAAACATTAAACGTCAGCAACAATGTTCGTCCTAAAGTCTCACTCACGGCCTTTATTAAACGCAACCATTTTTGTTTACGTGATTTTGCAAGTTGGCCAAGTTTTTTTATCAGATTTTTTTACATGTTTGAAATGTCATTTTATCACCGTGAAATATTTTATTGTTAATGCAGAGCACGGTATTCGTTCTTTAGCAGAGAATTTCAATGGTTCCCATGATTATTGGGAGAATATGGACTGTATAATGGACATTTAAAATAGCTGATGAGGGAAGTGGTCGTTTATAATGGAATTTACGTTCAGAAACAATTTCACATTAAAGCCAAACAAGTCTTGGTGGTCGACCACCAGACCATGAATTTTCTAAGTAGACTTAAGATTATTGAAACAAATTTGGGTTGGTTTAGATTTTAAAAGTTTGTTATCCTTTTTCTGCAAACAATAATCCCCTGGGGGTTAATTGTCCAAGAACTATTTGAAGGCAATTGTCCATTAGGGGATAATTTCCTGAAAAGTTCAACAAAGTTTAAAAGCTGATTAATGGGTTTTAATATTCCATCTTGTATTTTACTCAATTCATTTAATTACTGTATAAGCTATTTATTTATTTGCTTATTATTTAAACGTTATTTTTGCTTAATAGCTTTTTTAGTTTTGTAATTTTAGGATCATGTGATGTTCTTTGGGAACTTGAATTTCAAGTATCCATCTTCCAGAGGCTTAGGTTCCTAAAATGATGAATAGAGAGAGTCCTCTGAAGAGAGTGTAGACAGTATAGAGAGAGAGAGAGAGAGAGAGAGAGAGAGAGATAGAGAGAGAGATATAGATATATATACACCATACATATATATATGGACCAATATGTTGACCAAGGCCCTTTATCAGGTATATTAGAAATATATCAATATACAATATATATATATATATATATGACTATATATCATATATATATTATTTTTTTTTTTTCATTGAAAGGCAATGGGGCCTATTCTGTTGAACAAGCCCACAGCGGCCACTGACTTGAAATTCAAGCTCCCAAAGAACATGTGGTGTTCATATGATAGAAGCTACAGAAGACCCTAGGAAATTGATGAGTTTGCTGGAGAATATAGGTATTTCTAGATTCCAAAGTGTATTTTAGTTATCGTCCCTCCTTCCCACTTGCCCTGAACCACTTTTGGATATATTAGCATATAGGATTTTGACATTTCTTCGGTACATTAATTTTGTTGATACTGTTGCAGGATAAACAGACATTCTTAAAGCAGTGCTGAAAACGAATTGGTGAGAATTACACCAGTAACGAACTTTCATGTTTCCGGAAACACCCGTTTCCTTTCCCAGAGGAATAAACACAAAGAAATGTTTGAGAAGGAAGGAAACGGGAGTTTCCGAAAAGTTAAGTTTGTTATAATATTAGTCAGTGCCTCTTCAGCACTGCTCTAGAAGTTTTTCTCCTGTATATTTGAATGTGATTACTCATTGGCATTATTATTTTCCAAAATGTTTTTGCCTTACTGTGGAACAAACCAAATATAGCAGTAAGGTGTTAGAGATTCAACAGATTAGCAAAAACACAATTATATTTAGATAAACAATCTTGCCTTTCAGAAGAGCTAAGATATGCAAGGTAATGACACACACACTCCTTTTTGCAACACACAAGACAGAGCTAACAATAGGTAACCTTTTTGAATAACTAACGGACGGAAAAGTAGGATTGCAAACTAGCAACTAGGCGTATGCTCTCTCTCTCTCTCTCTCTCTCTCTCTCTCTCTCTCTCTCTCTCTCTCTCTCTCTCTCTCTCTCTCTCTGAATTATAAGTTTATACAAGTATGAATAGGATCAAAGATTATACATAAAAGATGAAAATAAATAGATAATAAATACATATTATAAATGAGAGTGACTAATACAGAGAGCCGTCAGTCGGAATGTCATTTAATCGCCGGAAATAGTCACTCATTAGCATTCCCATAATGAATGAGGAAAGGGAGGCGAGTTCATTTGGATTTTCTGTTTATGTTATTGTGACGGACCCAAAGGACGCTTTGTATGCGAAAGTCCTAAATTAGTATCATTTGGTACAACGTTTCATATTTCAAGGTATATAATTAATGCATAGACTGAAACTCGTTTTGCGTTAAAATTTGTTTATGGAATGCACATAAATCTTTGAGTGTGCCGACGGTGATATGATTTTCAGTTATTCCTGTCATCTCCTTTCATTTAATCCTAAATTTTCCCTTTTCGTTCGCCGAAGGAAAGCCCAGTTTTCAAGTAACAACCTGGGTGAGCAAATCCTCTCGGAATCCTTCCATCCTCATCTTCCCTTCTCGAATCAAAGTCGTAACTAACCAGACGCAACAGGTATTTTCACTCGGCGCCATTAAATCTGCGAGAGCCGTGAGGTGTACAGTAGTGGCCTCGGGCTCACTTCCTGAAGGACATTGTTCATTCCAGAGCCTTCAGGATCGAGTCGAATCCCGCTAGTTTCCAGGGACGAAGACACTGGATGGGCGGCTCTGGCTGGATTTATTTCTCGGGAATGGCGGGAATGTTTCAGTCAACACAGAGCGGTGGGAATTCGCGTTCAGTTTCTATTGCGTTTCTTACGGGTTCATACGACGGGATTTTATCTGTATTTTGATCCCCCCCTCTTAGAGAGAGAGAGAGAGAGAGAGAGAGAAGAGATAGAGAGGAAGAGAAGGAATAAACCAGTAGGGACTGAGTTAATGAAATGAGAGCTTAGGAGGTGGAAAGTAAGGAAGGTAAAGGACGATTTGTGAGATGCAGTTGCAAAATAGTTGAGAAAAATACTGCAAACTGAATAAATAACATGTTAAAGAGGAAATGGGAGAAAATGGAAAAATGAAAATATAAAATGAATCTTAGTTAGTGGGGCAGATAAGAGTAATTTTTAGAAGAATCGTGCAAATGATGATACAAGCATCAAATCCTGGCACAATTGTTCTCCAAGGGATACTAATCATATCTGCCCGATTAGAAATTTATGTTGGCATCTTACTGCAACAACCTACTAGCATCCCAAATGCTGCCTAATCAACCCCAAATCAGTTAGGCAGCCGCACCTGAATGGACAGGACGTGCCAGCGCAGGAGAGCCAAACCAAGGATGACAGGGTTTTAGTTATCTGGATGGTGTACAGATCGCACGGGACTTATGACACTGGATGAACGATCAGACTAGGTGTATGGCACAGTGCAAGAAGCTAGTTGTATCCCATACAGGGAAGTGCCTATTGTTTGTTACAGGACATAAGAGGACTACTATACTATTACATGTACAGGGTGGTAAAAGGATAAACCCTCGACCCTGAACGTCATGGTAATCATGGATGCGAACTCTACTGGACGATCATGGAAAACAGACTGGACTAAGTGTTGCCTATGTCAGGAGGTTAAGAAAGAAGATCTAAAATCTCCCCAGGCCAATCCTACTAGAAGAGGGGATGATGGATATACGAACCTGGCAAAGAATATTCCTCTGTTTCACTCATTCAATGCGCTACCAATCAAGCTAGACTCTGCAAGACTTGACGAAGGTTCTGGGATAGAGGAAACATTGTCATGAGAGTTGCAGGCTTCTGTTCAACAACACAAAGTTACACCGAGCTGAAAAAAGAGCAAGTCATGTAGGTACTAGTGATGAGGGCAGTAGAAGTAAGATTCCACGAAAGCTCCAAGAAACTAAAACAAAAGAATGCTTCTTCTGCGAAACTGAAGGAGGGGAGCTTAGAGATGCAATGACAGTGCAAGTGAATAGGAGAATAAATGAATGTGCCAAAACACTCAGTGATACAAAACTTCTCGCCAAACTAAGTGCAGGACATGTCGTAGCCCAATAAGTGAAATATCACCCTGGCTGTTTGGTGGCATTGTATAACCGAGAACAGGCACACCTAAAGGTGCGTGAGCAAGAAAAAGCACAGGAACACTGGAAGGATGCATATCCAATTGCTTTCTCTGAACTGGTCACCTACATCTGTGAGATGAAAAATGCCAGTGAGAGGCCACCGATTTGCAAGCTTGCTGATTTGACCAAGCTTTACAAGCAGAGGCTGGAACAGCTTGGTGTTGACTCACCTGATGTTCATCCTACTCAACTCAAGGATCAGCTGCTTTTGCACATTCCACAGCAAGCTAATCGCCAAGGACGAGAAGTTCTGTTGGCTGTTGAAAGTGATGTAGGTTCATCCTATCAGAAGCATCCCGTTATGGTAAAGCGATCCATCTAGCAAAAGCCGCCGGGATAATAAGACAAGACATGGTCCGTCAGAAGTCGTATTTCAGCAACTATTTTCATGACAAAGACTTTGAACAGGCTGTGCCACCATCACTGCTTCAGTTTGTATGCATGATCGAACATGGTGCAGACATCAAGTCCCAAATCCATCATGGAGTGTCGAAATCAGACTTTGCTGTATCATAACTTCTACGCTAGGGATGCAACGACTGACGGGAGCAAGTCTATAATCATCAAGGCTAATGACACAGATGTGCAAGTCATAGCAATATCTGTACTGCCATCCTTCCAGAAACTAGGTCTTCAGGAAATGTGGATTGCCTTTGGCCAAGGAGCACATATGCGATGGATTCCAGTCCATAAGGTAGTTTCTGCAATTGGGCTTGAGAAAGCTAGAGGGATCCCCTACTTTCACGCACTCACTGGATGTGACATTGTGTCTGCCTTCCGTGGGAAAGCGAAGAAATCTGCATGGCAGACTTGGAATGTATTTGATGATATTACTGAACATTCATCAATTTCAACCAGCATCCAACATTGATTCGTGATCTTGACATGCAGAGGCTGGAAAGATTCGATGTCCTCATGTACGATAGATCAAGCACAGCCACTGGTGTGGACGAAGCAAGACTAGATCTGTTTGCCCGCAAGCAAAGGCCGTACAACTCAATTCCACCAACACAGGCAGCCCTCAGAGAACATGCAAAGTGTGCAGCCTACCAGGCTGGGATCATCTGGGGCCAGGCAACCCACTGTAATCCACACATGAGCAATCCAGCTGAATGGGGATGGACACAGATAGGAAAAACATGGCAGATACATTGGACAACACTACCACTGATTGCAGCAAGCTGTCAAGAATTGACGAAGGGCTCATGTAAGAAGGTTTGCAAAGGAAGATGCAAGTGCTCTCAGGCAAAGCTTCCCTGCACATCACTCTGCAGCTGCATATGTGAACAGTAGCAGATTAAGAAACAGCAGCATGGCATGAATAACTTTGAAAGTGTACTAGCTGGGACAAAACTTATGTAAAGAAAGACAAACATCTTGGTGGTCATCTTGAGAAATATGTCTCAGAGTGCTTT
>NC_089785.1:8879387-8891887 GCF_040412425.1 Macrobrachium rosenbergii | reverse complement strand
CGATATTTGTGGCCTAATATTTGCTTATGCAAGCACTAAATTCTGCCCCTGAACTAGAGCATCCGACCTGTAATTACCAACATAATAGAAGGATCGTTAATCCCATCTCTCTGCATAACCTCCGAGAAGCCTCGTAGGAAAATAAATCAATCTGGAATCACTCCTCTGGTTCTAATAAATGTCTTTGGGAGCTCGGCGTTTATGGACAGTGAATAATGGCAGAAGTTCGCTTGATGTAGAAAAAATAATTCAATCACTTTGCGCGCTGATTGATGTTATTAGGAGGGGTAAGAATTCTTCTTCTTCTTCTTCTTCTTCTTCTTCTTCTTCTTCTTCTTCTTCTTCTTCTTCTTCTTCTTCTATTTCATAATTCTTGAGGGTATCAAGATGTTGGGGACTGGTTTTTTGATTGGTTAATTCCAGCTAATCTTCTGTCTCATTTTCCATTAATTTGTTTTCTTTCTTTATAAGTGATTGTCAACCTAAGTAAGCAGAGGTGAATAAGGATGGCGATTTCAGTTTCACAATGTGATACGCTACTGTTCCATTGAAATGAATCTGTTTAACTGTGTTCATTTTATATAGGACAGGTACACAAGTGGAGGAAAAAACAGCTTACCAATCAGTATTTGGTAACGATAAGTGTGACGCAGATATATATATATTTTTTCTGCTATATCATAGCTGCCGTTTCATGTATGGGAAATTAATAGTTATTGGTATGTATATATATATATATATATATATATATATATATATATATATATATATATATATATATATATATATATATATATATATATATATATATTATTTGTCTACGTATGTACCGTATGTTTGCATACAGGTGTTTACCCCTTAATTCATTCATTTCGTGAGCATGAATTAAGGCGGTGGTTGTTCCTTTTTCATCGTTGAACAACTTGTGCTGCCTTTTTTTCTGCCAACTTTTGAATATTTTATTTTTGTACCAGATTAGGAAAACTAGTTATGCAAGGACGCCATGCTTTAAATATTTCTCTCTTGAAAAAGACGATCAACCTTGTTTCCACTGAGGTTTCCACAATGTAGGGTTGATGTGATTTAGATAAATAGCAGAGAGAGAGAGAGAGAGAGAGAGAGAGAGAGAGAGAGAGAGAGAGAGAGAGAGAATACCATTGCCATCATTTCCTCTGACGTACGTTGCTTGTGGTTGGCTCTGACCCACTCTCTCGATTGTGAGCGAGCCTGTGTGCGCGCAAAAATCTGTGCGCGGGGGCGTTTCTAAGCTTGTGTGTGTGTGTGTGTGAGCAATATAAAAAAATTTGTACCTTTTCCTCTGAGGATGTAATTATAAGCATTTTTTCGCTCTCTAATTGTGATCTTACAGGAACCGCTCTGAAGGGTTTCTGAAATGTCTTTTCCACGAAGCATAAATTTCGTTCGGGTACGCAGTGTCGCCTTCGTATCGCTGGTTATGGGACATTGGTAGTTTTTAATCTTATGTTCTGTCAGTAGAAGCTCAATAAAAGCTTTACCTCGTTTTGAGGTCTTTGTATTTGTAATTCAGAAAATATTGCTTATGAATTCTTAGAAATGATCGGTTCTTGCTTGCCAGCTCACGTGATTATTGTAAAGTAAAGAATAAAACAAAATTGAATTCCCAAATATTTTGTCGTAATTTCAAAATTTCACAAATTTTGGAGCGTTGTATATTTACAACAAACAAATGAATTGACAAATGCATTTGAATATGACGCTTCTTTCACCCTGGACGATAAACTATTATCGTATATCCCGGAATTAAGTTTACTGTTGGGTTTTGTTCAGTGCATTGCATGCGGCGATTGCTCTTGATAAAAAAAGAATATAATAGGCAAACAAAATAATATAATAAGTAAACAACACCAAGTGAGTTCACTGTAATTTTCAAAGTGGCGTGTAGAAAGTTGTGTAATTTCCCCAATAACTTCTTCTTTAGCAAGAGCCTCGTAAACAGGCAAATGTAGTTAGTGAAGAACGCGACATATAAAGAGAAATAGATTATATAGCGTAGAATTGTACAGATATAGTTCCAAGTTACGAAGAACTTTAAGGCGCAGTCATGAAACAATGGAAGAGCGCAAGAGAAACAACCTTACTGAAAGGAGTGCAATAATAATAGAAAGAAAGTGGAATTGATATATTTAAAAAAAAAAAAGCAGTAGCCTCGGTGGACTAAAAAAAAATCTCTTGAGAGCAAGCTAGAAACGATGAAAAAAATGAGCCCTCCTTCTTTCTTTGATGAAAATCAAGTCCCGACAGAAACAATTTTAAAGTTTTATCTTAATTGAATTTGTTTCCTGGCGGATGGCCTTGTGGTCAATGTCTAACAATGACACGCGTGGGTTGGCTTAGCCTACGTCAACCGTCTCCTATCCTGGGCTATACAATTAACTCTTACCTGGAAGGAATTGATATAATCCTGTTATTTAATGTTACACATTGTATCCTATATCGATGGCTGGGTGAAGAAGAGGAACTATAAACAAACTGCGTGAGGAGCTCCCTGTTTTGAAGAATTTTCATCTGTCATTTGAACTTTTTGGTGAAGAAGGACCCGTTGGATGTTTTCATGAAGGGTTGGTGCATTTTGTGATCAGTTTCTGCGTCGTCTCTGTGATTTATTACTTGTTAAATTCTGAGGGAAAATTTTAGTCTCTGACAGCCATACTCTCCTCTAAAATTTTGTCTGGCTCTGCGCATGCGCAGTAGACAATCTATGACGTATTTTCTGTGACGTCGTTGATGACGAAATTGTACCGGAAACCGGTGTTGGGTGATAGCAGTATATCTTTTTTAAATCAGGATGTATCACTCGAAAACCCCACTTGGGATTATCTTCATAACAACTTTCGTAGGACTGAATTGCAGAAGCACTGTCGTGATCTTGGCATTACCAAAGTTTGGGTCACGAAAGAAAAAACTGATCGAGATGATAAAGGAGAAAAGACGAACATCGTGGACAGGCATGCAAGAAAAAGAAACCGAGTCACTCGAAGGGAAATCGGCAATTGAAGATCTGAAGGAAACATCCGTGATTTGGAGATGGAAGAAATGCACGAGGTAATGAAAGCCGCACAAGTCACCATAAACAAACTGAATGACAGAATTTCCACCCTTGAGGAACAGGTGAAACGACTGCAGGTAACATCACCAGAAGAAACCAGTACGGCCGGAACAAAAGTGACGTCACAACATAGCCTACCTACAAAGAAAACTTTGCTACTCGGAGATACAAACCTCCTTTCGGCCCGATCGACTGACATCTTGAGTCACTGCTGGATTCGAACCGTCAAAGAAGCAAACATCGATCTCATTAAGTGTTGGATATCAGAAAAGTTAACGTGGACACCGGACAGATGAATCTTGTACTGTGGAATGCAAGATATTCTGGACGGGGCAACATCGGATGATATTCTTGATGGTCTTGGGTACCTTATTACTTGCCTCAAGCAGAAAAAATGAAATTATGGACATACATGTTTGCGAAATTGCACCTGTGATGCAAGTAGAGAAATTTGATGAAAAAATACATGATTTCAATAACAAACTTTCTGCTTGGAGTAAAGATAACGGAGTAGAAGTAGTAAAAACTAATTTGCTTTTTAGACTTGGTACTGGGAAAGTCGACTCAATGTGTTTTGATAACAATGTGAACAAAGGTCTGTTTTTAAATAGGTACGGGGTTTTGAGGTTGTTAAATGCTATATCTAAACAATGTTCATGCTTTGAGTTGCGGAAAAACTCTGATAAAACTAACACAGACTCAATAACTGCGCAAAGGTCTAAAGATTGGAGAGTGTCTTCAAATGTTAATGGGAGAGGTGTGTCGCATACACCTCGGAATTTAAACCCTGAAACCCGGTACAAAAAACAGAACAGTTACACTTATGGTGGTGGGTTAATCCATCCAAGGGAACTTCAGGAAGGAAGACACAGAAGGCAGCCAATGATACTGTATCCCTTTCACATCCAATTTTCGAAAAGGGGTTAATAGGGGAGGCGAACGCATGGGGGAGGACAGTGAAAGGGCGGGATGCTTTAATTGTGGGGAGAGGAACCACATAGCAGCTACGTGTAGATCTGACCATAAGTTGCGTTGTGGTACCTGTAAGCAATTGGGACACAAAAGTAAATTCTGCCAATATTATTATGAAAATAGCTACTAGGACCTCGGCGAAGATGGAAGGGCCGGTTGTAAGAAAGACAAACTAAATGTCGAACATATCAATGCTAGATCCCTACTATCTTGTATAGAGGAGATTAGGTTGATTGTAAATGAAAGAAATATTGACGTCCTTTGTATTAGTGAGACATGGTTAGATAATAATATTCTGATAGATACGTAAACTTACATGACTTTAATTAGTTCAGGAACGATAAGGGAAGAGGCGGAGGCACTTGCATTTATATTCGTGATTATCTTAACGCAACTCTATTAGATTTAGGGCTTGAAGACTGTGAAGGCATCGAGAGCACTTGGATAAAAATTCAGTGTGGAAAGCTACCGAGTTTTATCGTTGGAGCTATTTATAGGCACCCAAGCGCGTCTACGGACACTTTCACCTATCTTCAAAGTATTTCATGCGGTTTGCCTAGAAAAACATTTTCATGATAGCGCTTGGGGATATAAATGATGATTTGCTGGATTCAAAATCCAGATTAGGTAAAATATTGAAAATGGAAAAGTTGTATCAGGTTATAAATGAACCTACTCGAATAACAGAGACCTCCAAAACCCTTCTTGACGTAATAATTACAAATAACACAGACATGATTTTATCTTCAGGAGTTGAAAAATCTCATATATCTGATCACGATCTTATATTTTCAACCATTAATATCAGGAAACCGAAGCGAAAACCTGAAATAAAGACTTTTAGGAGTTTAAAAATTGCTCAAAGAGTTATTTTGCGCATATCTTAGAGATCACGTACATATTTTGGACGACATTTTATTTACCGACGATGTAAATGAGCAAGTGTTTATTTTAACAACTGTCATGAAGACTTGTATAGATGTGGCCGCTCCAAGAGTGACACAGGAAGTACGTCGACCGCCAGCACCATGGATAAACGCAGAAATCAAAGCCGCCATGGTTAAACGAGATCATTTACGTAATATCAGAGATTTAGTAAAAGATCCGCATTCTACAGAGCAATATAAGATATCAAAGAGTAATGTCAGGTCTATGATCCGATTTGCTAGAGCAAAATGTAGTCGTGATAAATTGCAGCAAAATAGGTTAAATAAAGGAAACATTTGGAATGTAATTAATAAAACTGTCCCTAATAAGAAAACTGGAGGAAAGAAGTTTAATTTTGACAATCCAGAACAAACTAGTGAACGATTCAATGAGTTTTTCGCAAATGTCGGTAAAAATGTTTACGAAGAAACAACTTCTAGTAAACAGACAAGGGATGAAAACTCGACACCAATTGTTAACCCAAGCAAAAACTCTCTCGTTCCAGAAAGACCCCGTTTCAGACCAACTCCTGTGGATATTGCAAGAGTAGTTAAGGTAGTAAATAGTTTAAAGAACACAAACTCTTATGGCCCTGATGGTATTACAAATCGTTTTTTAATAGATTCTATGCCCGTTATAGGCTTTTACCTCACGATATTAATAAATACTTCGATTGTAACAGGTAAGGTACCAGATGAATGGAAGTACAGTATTGCAAATCCACTTTATAAGGAAGGTAATTTGGATGATCCCAGCAATTTTAGACCCATATCTTTGCTATCAGTCATGTCAAAGGTATCAGAGAGGGTTGTATGCGATCAATTATATTGTTATTTGGAGTCAAATGACATCCTATCGGTCACTCAACACGGCTTCAGTAAACAGTTATCTACAGAGACTGTCCTAACCAAAATATGCGAAGAAACTTATATGAATATGGATAATAAGAAAATATCTTTGCTCACTTTGTGACCTTTCGAAGGCATTTGACTCTGTATCCCATAGTTTACTTATGCAAAAGATGATGCAATATGGAATAGATGATTTTTGGTTTGATGACTATTTAACTGCTCGAACTCAGTCAGTAAAAATAAGTGACCATATTTCTAGTAAACAAAAGGTTGAGTACGGAGTTCCCCAAGGCTCGATCCTAGGTCCAGTTCTATTTAACATTTTCGTAAATGACCTGGCTGAACTAAATGAGAGTGATATGCTCGTTCAGTATGCGGACGATGCACAATATCTTCATTCGGGTAAGATAGAAAATTTAGTGTACATTGTTGACAGAGCCGAAAGAAATTTAGAGAAAGTAAATAAATATTTTTCAGAGAATGGTCTAAAAGTGAATGCAAGCAAAACTAAATTTTTATTTATAGGCTCTCGCCAATACATAAACCGTTTACCAGAGAATCTTTGCATTAAAACAAACGGCACTGACATTAAACCAAGTGAAAATGTAAAAAATCTCGGAGTAACTATGGACAGATATTTTTCTTTCGATAATCATACTGACAATATATGTAGGAAGGCAAATGGCGTACTGTATTTCTTAAATAAAAACAAAGATAATTTTGATAGAAAGAGTAGAAAGCTAATTGTTGAAGCTTTAGCGATGAGTGTAATATCCTACTGCTCTTCTATATGGAATGGAAGCTCCGTCTCGAACATGCAAAACCACAAAAATTCAGAATTTTGCGTCAAAGGTTGCTGCAGGTCTTGGGAGAAAATATGATCACGCCACACCATACATTAATGAGATGAAGTGGTTGAAACTTGAGAGCAAACTGATCTTTGATGTTTGTTTGTTTATTTTCAAAGTATTGCATGGACATATACCTGCCAGAATATTACCACTAGAGACCATACAACAGAGAAGAATACGTCCAACTAGACAGAGCAGTCATTTGGTGGTTCCAAGGAGACGGACAATCCTGGCTGATAAGGCAACATCCGTCAGGGTCCCAAGCTTTGGAATGCATTGCCGGAGGATATTAAGAGTGTAGCAATTTGTCTACTTTTAAGAGCAAATTGAAATCACACCTGTTTCAGAAGCAAAAATAATGGTAACCTTTAAGATATTTTATAAATGTAAATAAATTTTTGGTTCTTAACTAGACGAATAGGTAATTTTATCTTTGTATTTAGTCCTGTTTATTTTTAGACTACAGATTATACCTTTGTTTTAAGAGTCACCTTGAACCTTTTAGCTAAAGTACTAATTAATGTACTTGTATTTTAATTTTAAGAGTCATCTGTATGGATACTTTTTATGTAATAGAATACCCACTGTATTTGTGGAATAAAGGAATTATTATTATTATTATTATTATTATTATTATTATTATTATTATTATTATTATTATTATTATTATTATTATTAAATGTCCCACGTTGTCGAACTTCTCAGTTCCAGAGGTCTTATATTTCTCACACCATTGGATTGTGGAACAGTCTCCCTGAGGATGATGCGCAATTGGGGTATCAGGACAGTTGCCCCCCGTGGACAGTTACCCCACCTGGACAATTACCCCCAAGGACAACTACCCCCTAGGACAACTGTCCCACAGGACAATTACCTCTCGGTATTATATTCTGTTGTCAGAATAGGATAAATTTTATATTTAAAAAGAACAAATTATAAGTTCTTTGTAAACTGTCACTAAGTGCCATATTACCTATAACTTAACAATCGTTACACTTCTTATTGCTTTTGAATATATTTCTTAAATTCACATTTTTTTGTCTTTTGAAATTCATTCAAGTTTTTTCTTAATTCATTAGGGATGGGTTATACATTATTGCATTTTACCTTACAGTTATAATTAACACATCCATAGCCACTAAACAGTATCCGGACTTATGGAAAATCCCCACGTAATCCCTGTCTTTAAGAGTGGTGATATGGACGATGTCTCTAATTATCGTCCCATATCTTTGCTACCAATATTATCAAAAGTTCTGGAAAAAATAATTGCTATTCAATTAACTGATTTTCTAGAGACAAATGGTCTAATCTCACAAAGTCAACACGGCTTCAGACCAAAATTATCAACTGAAACGGCTCTATTAAAAATATCAGATAAGATTTATAATAACATGGATAATAAAAAAGTTTCACTGCTCCTTTTACTTGACCTCTCAAAAGCCTTCGATAGCGTGAATCACAATATATTATTTGATAAATGCACAACACTGAATATAGATCCACTCTGGTTTATGAATTATTTACATAACAGGTCCCAGTCAGTTAGAATGGGTCAAATTGTGTCGTCTCAAAAAATTGTAGAGTTTGGTGTACCCCAGGGCTCTATTCTTGGCCCAATACTCTTTGTAATATATGTCAATGATTTGGTAAAATCATTACCCGGCTGTCTCGTCATCCAATACGCCGACGACACCCAGATCTTAATCGAAGGAAATGTAAATGAAATAGACGAACTAATTATTAGGGCAGAATACATACTAAAGAAGGCCAAATACTACTTCTTAACTAATGGTTTGCTTCTTAATGAGAAAAAACACAATTCATTTTAATAGGTTCCCGACAATATATATCAGAAATTGGAGACAATGTGCAAATAGTTTTTAATGGAAATATGATCAAATCCATGAAAGCTGTAAAAAATCTTGGGGTTTATTTTGACAGATATATGACGTTTGAAACGCATATAGATGAAATTTATAAGAAAGTGATGGGTACTTTAATTTATTTGAATAGAGTAAAAGACTCATTTGATACTTCTACACGTAAAATAGTTGTTCAGTCGCTGGCTATGAGTATAATCAACTACTGTTTAAGAATTTGGGAGTAACTACCTCCACACAAATGAAAAGAGTTCAAAACTTCAAAACTTTGCTGCCCGAGTGGCTGTTGGTAATGTAAAAAAACATGACCACATATCCCTTACCTCAAAACATTAGAATGGTTAAAGATAAAAAGACAAGTATACCATAGATGTCTGCAATCTGGTATTTAAAACAATACGAAAAATGACTCCTGAATGGTTATATAATTTTCCAACAGTACATACAGTTAATGGGGTTTCTACTCGACAGCAGGAAAATCTGTATATAGAAAGGGCGAAAACAGAGATAGGCTCCCGCCAGCTTAGTATTCGAGGCCCAGCATTATACAATAAAGTACCTGCCACAATTAAACAAAAATCCTCTCTCACTGCTTTTAATGAACACTTGAAGGAAATAATTCTAAATGGTTCCGATTAGTGTGAGTTTTCTGAACGTTATGCTTAATGGTCATATTAAAAGTGCTTGAAGGCACTACTGTACTTTTTATAGATATTGCACTTAGTTTTAGATAATACTTATGGATAAGTGTGCTTTTATTTACAAATTAGGACATCCTTAGTCCTTTATAATCAGGTATGCTTTTTGTTTTACTGTGTTATTTTGATACTATTTGTACATGACTTCTTTTAAACACAGCTTATGTGGTTTATGATAATGTATTTTAATAGTCAAGATGAATAATTTTTACTCACTACATTTTACGTAAATACTTTCTAATTTTATGATATTCTTTTATTATTAATGAATTTTAATTACTGAAGTTTTAGTCGATTTGTTGATTCTTAACAAATTTTCCTATGTATAAGGTAACATATATTTTGAGTAATTGTAAGATGATTTTACTAATTGTGATTTTATATTTTATGAATACCCAATGTAAATATTGGAAATAAAGTATTATTATTATTATTATTATTATTATTATTATTATTATTATTATTATTATTATTATTATTATTAATTAATTTTTAAGCATTAGAGAAAAGACTTTAATCCCTTTAAGCATTATGGAATTTATAAAAAGTGATAGAGGAAAAGAGACTAGTTTATGGCTGATGTTTTTTATGTTAAGCAGAAAGAATTAGCAAATGGTGTTGTTTCATTTGAGAGTGTGAAGAACGTAGAAACAAAGCCACCTGCAAAGCTAAAGTGAAAGTGCACACCCAACGAAATGAAATTGTTGGTAGACTTCACGATCACACCCAGTCGCCTGGTGAAACAAAAGTTAAAGCCGCTCAAACAATCCATAAGATGAAAATACAACCTATCTATACAGAAGAAACTACGCAGCAAATCATGCTGAGAGCTGTGCTCTCATTGATGGAGAAACGCGAGTAAATTTGCCTCCAATTCACCACTTAAAACGTTACAGACGTCGGCGACAATGTTCGTCTCACTCACGGCCTTTACCTCTAAACGCAAAAGAATTGGCTTTAACGAACGAGCATACAAGAACGCAAGATGGCCAAGTTTTTTGCTGTACGACTCTCTTCCTGCTGAAAAAAAGAATTTTGATTTTTTAAACGCGTGAAATCCTGGATTATTTATGCAGAGCACGGCACTGGTATGTAGAGGGCACATTCAAGACGATTCCCACGATATTTTCAGAATTGTACACAATTCACGGACTGCTAAGTGACCGTCCAGTACCATTAATTTACGTTCTTTTACCTGATAAAAGCCAAACAACTTGTACGAATTTTCTAGAGCAGCTAAACTTACTGAAACAAGACTTGGCGCCAAATCTATCATGGTAGATTTTAAAAGTTATCTTTCTCTGCAAACAGCATATAATAACGGGGGGTAATTGTGCTTTGGGGTAATTGTCCCTGGGGGTAGTTGTCCTCGGTGGTAATTGTCCATTGGGGATAATTGTCCTGAAAAGTTCAAGCAAAGATGCAAAGCTATAATACCCTAAAGCGATCCAGCATGTATTTTACGCAGTCGTTTAATTCTATATTTATATATTTGTTTATTTATTTATTTATTGATTTTTGT
The DNA here is from genome assembly GCF_040412425.1 of Macrobrachium rosenbergii. Lineage (NCBI taxonomy): Eukaryota > Metazoa > Arthropoda > Malacostraca > Decapoda > Palaemonidae > Macrobrachium > Macrobrachium rosenbergii. Next base: position 8,881,095 of record NC_089785.1, on the reverse strand, counting down.
TTTTTTCTTTTCTGATAAGTGATCTCTACTTTCTGTATTTCCTATTATCTTCTGTAGCTTCTATCATATGAACACCATGTCAGTGCCTCGTGTAAGCTTGTTCCGTGTGAATAGGCGGTCATCCTCTGAATATATACAGACACAATATATGTGTATGCATATATGTATGTATGCATGTGTATACCCACCAATAGCGGTTGACACTGGAGATTGATGAGTTTGCTGGAGAATAAACCTGTTTCCATATTCCTAAGTATATTTTAAATATCGTCACTGGTTCCCACTTGCCCTGAACCACTTTTGGATACATTAGCGTATAGGATTTTGAAATTTCTTCAGTATATTAATATTGTTGATACTGTTGCAGGATAACAGACCTTCATAAAATAGTGCTGAAAACGTATTGGTAAGAATTACACCGGTAACGAACTTTCAAGTTTCCGGAAACACCAGTTTCCTTTCCCAGAGGAATGAACACAAAGAAATGTTCGAGAAAGGAAGAAACGAGAGTTTCCGAAAAGTTAATTTTGCTATAATATTTGTCAGTACCTCTTCAGCACTACTGTGCAAAGTTTCTCTCCTGCATATTTGAATGTGGTTGTTCATTGGCATTATTATTTTCCAAGATGTTTGTGCCTTACTGTGGAACAAGACCAAACATAGCAGTAAGGTTTTTGGATTAAACAGATTAGATAAAATAACAAAGTCAGATTTAGATAAACAATCATGCCTTTCAGAAAAGCTAAGATATGTAAGGTAATGGCACATACATGCTCCATTTGTAACACTTGAGTCAGAGCTAACAATAGGTAACCTTGCGGACGGAAAAGTAGGATTGCAAAATCTCTCTCTCTCTCTCTCTCTCTCTCTCTCTCTCTCTCTCTCTCTCTCTCTCTCTCTCTCTCTCTCTTGTTATTCTTAGAGTTTTCGACCTCAGTCATAAGTTTATACAGGTATGAATAGGATAAAAAATTATACATAAAAGATTAAAATAATAGATAATAAATACATTTCATAAATGTGGTTAACGGTCTCAGTATAAATACAGAGAGCCATCAGTCGGAATGTCATTTAATCTCCGGAAATAGTCACTCATTAGCATTCCCGTTCCATAATGAATGAGGAAAGGGAGGCGGGGTTCATTTGGATTCTCTATTCTATTATGACGGACCCAAAGGACGGTTTTTATGCGAAAGTCCTAAATTATAATTCGGTAAAACGTTTCATATTTCAAGGTATATAATTAATGCATAGACTGAAACACTCGTTTTGCGTTAAAATTTGTTTATGGAATGCACATAAATCTAGGAGTGTACCGACGGGTGAAATGATTTTCTGTTATTCCTGTCAACTTTCATTTAATCCTAATTTCCCCCTTTTCGTACGCCGAAGGAAAGCCCAGCAGAGACGCCCCACGAGTAACAGCTTGGGTGAGCAAATCCTCTCGGAATCCTTCCATCTTCATCTTCTCTTTGGAATCAAAGTCGTAACTAACCTGACCCAACTTTCACTCGGCGCCATTAAATCTGCGAGTGTACAGTAGTGGCCTCGGGCTCACTTCCTGAAGGACGTGTCCGAGTCATTCATTCATTCCAGAGGCTCCAGGATCGAGTCGAGCGCCGCGAGTTTCCAGAAACGAAGACACTGGATGGACGGCGCTGGCTAGATTTGTCTCTCAGGAATGGTGGGAATATTTCGGTCAACACAG
>NC_089785.1:8846887-8874387 GCF_040412425.1 Macrobrachium rosenbergii | reverse complement strand
GCAAGGATGATAATCAAGACAATTTATACATCAACTCTTCCTGAATCTCCCTCCTTCTCGAGTCTCATAATTTAAAGGGAGTTCTGAAGCCAGTTTCATGTTTTACAAATATTCTTATATTGAATAGATCCTCGTATATACCGTCCAACAAATGTCTTCCTAACACGCGGTGGAATGCAGTCACTTGAAATATCACTGCCACTGTGATAATTGTGTGCCGTAGCAGTAAACATGGCGGGTAATTGTAGAATTAATGTCAGCGTGTCAGCATAAATAAAATATTACAGAAAATAATCATCAGCCGTTGACAGATCCAGGTCATTAATCACGAAAAATTTAGACTGTGGAAGGACTTCCTCTTGTTGAACACAAATTTGTATCCGTAGCCTGACAATGATACGTAATATCACACCGGAGAAAAATCATGCAAAAGGTTCTCAGAACGATGAATATTAACTTAATCAATATGCCTCACAAGTCGTTATGCAAGGTTTTGCCTCAACATCAATGTTTAAAACGATCAAAGTGTATATGACAACAATTAATGAGTAAAAAAGCCACTATAATATAATTGGTAAATTGTATTTTTTAAAGATAAAAATACAATTTATCAATTATATTATTGTGGATTTTTACTCATTATTTTCGATCACGATATAGTGATGCGCCACAGATGACAACAATTACAAAATGGGTTACAAGAGACTTTCGGTACTTGCATCCGAGGAAAAAAGTTGTAGAGACCCTTCCAGAGATTGTGAAATAGCCCCACGAGGTTAACTGGGTCGTAAAACGGGTTTAGGAGGACACGGGGAAACAAGGCTGTTAAAAAGCTACAATTGCAAAAGCTGTTACTCAGTTGAAGGGGACCCGTTGCAGGGGTTATACAAAATTAGTATAGTTTGGAGCTTGTACTTCGTCACAAGCAACCATAGAAAGTGTGACTGAGAAGTTTTAGGTTATTCGGTGTTGTAATAACCCGACACGTATGTGTAAACATTAATTCAGGCATACATACATTTGAGCAAGAAGTATGTTAAGAAGGCGTGATTTGTAACTTTCTCCCTTTTGAAATAGCTTGCATCAGCTAAGTCCGGCTCCAAGAGATATTTTCCAAATAAAGTGTCTGTAAATGCAGCGAAGAGGAGAGAGAGAGAGAGAGAGAGAGAGAGAGAGAGAGAGAGAGAGAGAGAGAGAGAGAGAGACCGACCGACCGTACCTTACCTTACAGACCTTACAGTTCGTTCGAGTTACCCCAGGTCCCTCAGTGTGAGGCACTCTGATGTCTACCAGAGAATTGCTAATGCATCTTCCGGTATATTTTGCATCTTCCAATCTTGGATGGTCTGGGATGTATCTTAGATATTTGTCGAGCTTATTCTTAAACACATCTACGCTCACTCCTGATATGTTCCTCAGATGAGCTGGTAGCGCATTGAATAGACGCTGCATTATCGATGCTGGTTCGTGGTGGATTAATGTCCTGTGTGTTTTCCTTAGTTTTCCTGGTATAGTTTTGGGCACTATTAATCTACCTCTGCTTGCTCTTTCTGATATTTTTAGCTCCATGATGTTTTCGATAATTCTTTCTATCTGTTTCCATGCCTGTATTATCATGTAGCGTTCTCTTCTCCTTTCGAGACTACTGTATATAAATTGAAGAATTGTAGTCTTTCCCAGTAGTCATGGTCCTTAACTACTTCTATTCTAGCTGTAAAGGACCTTTGCACACTCTCTATTTGTGCAATATCCTTTTGGTAGTGTGGGTACCATATTATATTGCAATATTCAAGTGGACTACGTACATACGTTTTATAAAGCATCATCATGTGTTCGGCTTTTCTTGTTTTGAAGTGCCGGAACAACATTCCCATTTTTGCTTTGCATTTTGCCAATATTATTGTTATTTGATCATTGCATAACATATTCCTATTCAACATCACACCAAGGTCTTTAACTGCTTCCTTATTTGTGATTGTCTCGTTATTAGGTCCTCTGTATGCATATAGCATTCCTTCTTTATCACCATAGTTTATTGATTCAAATTTATCAGAGTTAAATACCATCCTATTTACCTCTGCCCATTTATATATTTTGTTTAGGTCTCTTTGTAGCGAGTTCCTATCTTCATCACAAGTAATTTCTCTACTTATTCTTGTGTCATCGGCGAAACTTCTCACTACCGAGTCTTTACCATTACTGTCTAAGTATGCAATCATAATCACAAACAGCATTGCAGCTAACACCGTACCTTGTGGCACACCGGACATTACCCTAGCTTCATCCGATTTCTCGTCGTTTGCCATCACTATCTGTTTTCTGTTTTGCAAATATTCTTTTATCCACCTTCCTACTTTGTCCACAATGTTATGTTTTCTCATTTTTTTCGCTAATATATTATGAGAGAGAACGTCAGTGGAGCCTTGAGAATCCTCTGTAAATAATTTGTTGCGTAATAGACGAGTCCCAGATTGGCTGCCTCGAGTCAACGATTTTTGTAGGAAGGAGAATGGTACCTCTGTCTCCTCTCCAGCCAGAGTTCTTCTTCTCACCTTTCTTCTTCCTAGACAGCGAATGCAATTATAGAGCTACAGTAAACACCTCTCTCTCTCTCTCTCTCTCTCTCTCTCTCTCTCTCTCTCTCTCTCTCTCTCTCTCCTTGTCTTAAAATCAGAATGTAGAAGAATTGAACGAGTCACAAAGTTAAATAGTTCAAGTGTTGAAAAATTATTTCTGTATATGAAATAGTTCATGATTTTCATCTTTTACAGATTTGATGTTTATTAATGAACAGAGTTAAGTTTTTGTAGTGGCAAAAATATGAAAAATAATTGAAGCAATAGACAATTTTTATTGGTTAAACATATTTTGATACTGTTGTATATCAGCGACTACAAAAATTGGTAATGGCATGCTCTTTTCAAAATATAATAATGTATCATAAAACAATACTCTAATAATACGTAGATATACTAGAAATTATGTACAAGTCATCAATGCCTTTCTGTCACCATTTTATAACTAATTACTCATTTGTATAACAGTGTAACATCAATAAAGCCGAAGATGAATTTGAGAACAAAACCGATCACTTTCACTTCCTGTCAGGTGTCACCATCAGCTGGGGTGGAGAGTCATCAGCAAGGTTGTTACCAGAAGATTAAGTCAAAAACTGTTTTTTGTGGACACTGACATTTCTAGGAATTTGTTACATAGTATTTTAGAGAAATATTTATCTTGATGACGAGAATAGTGTAGAAAATATTATTTTTGTAGTCTATGATAGATTGAAAGAATAAGATAAGCATTTTATTAAGAAAGGGCAAGAGGACTTTATGAAAGGTACTGAGTTGTTTGAGCTATGTGTACAGACAAATAAATCGGATAAATATATCGTATGTCTCAACTCAAAACACCGAGTGCAAAATTCTTCAGCATTTGTAAGTTGAGAAATACTTCGTCTTTTCCATTTCTCAAATACACCAGAAAATTCTGAAACCTATTTTTGTAGCACGAAGCGTTTTTGTTTGTCTCTTTTGTAGAAGAACCAATTTCCGTTTATCTTGTTTTGCTGGCAACAAAAAAATAGTTATTTTTTGTTGAAGAATGAAAGGTTGAGCAAAACTAGTTTTTCATCCTGTCACTTGTATGTATTTTTAAAGTCTCTCTCTCTCTCTCTCTCTCTCTCTCTCTCTCTCTCTCTCTCTCTCTCTCTCTCTCTCTCTCTCTTTGCGTGTATGTCTGTCCCAATCTGCACGCGCGAGCTTGCACGCACACACTATATATAGAATGCCGCAACCTGCTGGTTTCTTATCAAGCGTGGGAGTATGGGACTAGCAACCTCTATCAGCAGTCCTGCTAGATTTGGCATCTGTAAAGAATAATGTTGCTGCTTGTGACTACATGATCATTTTGATTGCACTAGTTTCCACGATCACTTTGATTGTACAAGTTTCCATAAAGGGAATAAAGTGACGTTTAGGTGTTTTGTTTACATATGTAAACCAATGAAGTGTTCCTCCAAGTCACTTTTGTAATAACCTCATTTTTTGTTTATATTTTCAGAACCACTGTGCTGTCTGGCTTTTGGTGAGTGTTAATACATTATTATTATTATTATTATTATTATTATTATTATTATTATTATTATTATTATTATTATTATTATTATTATTATGTTAAAAAATTTTATTATGTTTTTAATTTGATTTTTGTTGCATACTGATGAATTGAAAATCGCGACAAACCTATTAATATTCATTATCAGATGTTTGCAAAGTGTAAAAATACGTCTTTTCTTTAACGACAGAGCCTTTCATTTTTTTTATTTTTAACTATTGAGCCATTCATTTCCGATGACATTTCACTCGTGTTTCCTTGACGGTCAGGAACTATACAAAGTAGACAATAGTTGTTATTCGAGTTATTCAAAGAGAAGTGTGGAGCGGCGCCAGCAGTTTCCTGAAGGTTCGTCTGGCTATTCGGTTTCAAGGGTTTTGCTCAAGTCTTCAGATATCGTCAAATTTCTCAGCGTTTTTCATTTGCCTGGCAATATGATAATTATGTCCTTCAAGACTTCAGTTTTTTTCCGTGGCTTGTGAATACGGAAAATGTGTTTGAAAGTCGCTCGGAAATGAAAAATCCATAAGTCATTCATTCTTGAAAATTCCCCACCCCCACCCACACCCCCATTTGAAAATGAAATATATTGTTTGCTTACTTTGTCAATATTTGTTTTTGCTATGTAATCATGAGTTACTAAAGATCATCTTGAAAAAAATATTTGAATCAATTCTTCCGAAATTCACGGCTGTATGGCATTTCCAAGCTTTGAAAAATTTAAACGTACTTCTGCCATATATATATATATATATATATATATATATATATATATATATATATATATATATATATATATATATATATATATATATATATATATATATATATATATATATATATATATATATATATATATATATATATATATATATATATATATATATATATATATATATATATATATATATATATATATATATATATATATATATATATATATAATTCGGTCTATTTTCTTCCTAGCCTCCACGTTCAGTTCCTCCAAAGAGGATTTTAAATGCGGGTCGGTGCAGTCATGAGGCTACAGGAATGCTTTTTGGTAACGCAACATTGAAGTATTATTTTTGTCGTCACATTTCTGAGAAATAACCACCCCCAACCCCTCGTGCCAGACAGAAGGTGTAGAAATGGGATCATTCTTTCTGTTTCTGTTTGCGTCCAAGTATACATACACTGTTGTCCTAGGAATCAGTTTTTCAGCGCATTTGAAACCGCATCAAATGTTAGTCGCAGCCATGATGCCTTGATCCCTCACAGAATCCTACAGGAACTTCAAAAGCATTTGAGGCTGGAGGTGGGGTGACAAAAATATCTCTTTCTTGATGGCTCGGTGGTTAGGATCACTGATGCCCTATATACAACCCGAAAAAGACATAGGTAGTAGGAATTATCATGTATAGCTATATATACAGTATGTGTAGATATGTACTTTGTAAAGTGAATTCTATATTAATGAGTTATTTGGGGTGTCAAATTTGAAAACATGAAAAGTATATGTATATATATATATATATATATATATATATATATATATATATATATATATATATATATATATATATATATATATATATATAATGTGTGTATGGTGCTTTTGTGTGTGTATGTCTGTCTGTCTTTATTGTATATATAAAGTATATAAAATGGATTCCGTCTGAAAAATAAAATAAAGTTTAATTACATTCAACTTTAATATTAACAGCATAAAACATGCTTATGCTAACCCCTTTGAAATTTGTAAATGGATTACACGGTGAACATTTTTAATATATAAAAATTAAACAAGCTTTGACTGACCCTAATTACCCAATCAAGAACCAATCATGCTACAGTGCTTACGGAAATTCTTTATTAATTTTCGTTTCAGCGTTTTGGTCTGTTTGAAACAGAGTTATGAAAGATTAACTCTTTGTTTTCAAGTCTGAGCATTTTTGGGGGATCATAGGATGTGTGACATTCGCTTTTTTGTTACGGTTCTTTGCATATTGCAGGCTATGTTTATCAGCTAACTAGCTGACCAAATTGCCACTGCCCAAGAGAGCTCTGAATGACAACCAATAATCTCTCTCTCTCTCTCTCTCTCTCTCTCTCTCTCTCTCTCTCTCTCTCCTGTTAAGATAGTTGCTTCAGTTACATTGCCCAGCAATTTTGACATTTTATATTTCACCCCTACTCACCGCCCACCCCTGTCGGGGCTGAACTTGGACTTAGAGCATCGGAGTGTCGTTATTCATCTCAGCGATCTCAAAAACTATGGATTATACACTATCTGTCGCTTTCGGTTATTTTTACATATCATCCCCTTCCCACCTCTACCCCCTTTGGTGCCAGTGATGTCTTACCCCCTCCCCCACAGTATTCTTTTCCAGATAGTAAGTCATATGCATACTGAAGTGAGGTATGCTAAATTCGTAGAGTTTATTTAGTTACTAAGTCTACGGGCAGAACCAACCCAGTTTCAGGAAAGCTATTCCCATCTGCACCAACTTTGGCGCCCTTTGGTGCTAGTGATGTCTTACCCCCAACAGTATTCTTTTCCAGATAGTAAGTCATATGTATACCAGATTTGGTTAAAATTGCTCAATGTATTTCAGAGTTATGCTGGAACATACATAAACACCCACATACATACATACATACATACATACATACATCCATTTTTATATATAAAGATAACATCCTTGACAGATTAATATATATATATATATATATATATATATATATATATATATATATATATATATATATACATATATATACATATATATATATATATATATACATATATATACATATATATACATATATATACATATATATATATATATATATATATATATATATATATATATATATACACACATACATACATACAGTATACACACATATATATATAAATATGTATGTATATATATATATATATATATATATATATATATATATATATATATATATATATATTTATTTATTTATTTATTTATTTATTTATTTATTTATTTATTTATTTATTTATTTATTTATTTATTTATTTATACACTATACACAGTTGATAATATTTACATTCTTTTTAGGGGGTGCATTTTCCACTGAAAGCCTGTGAGGAAATGAATAAAAAAATTCTCCTCAGCAAGGATCGAACTGAACCATCTTCAGTTTTAAAAGCTCAGAGTAAAATCTAGTAATTTCCATACAGCTAGATAGATAGATAGCTATATAGATGATGACTTGGTAATCAAAAGCCGGAGTCACACTCATGTACCCCAAAGTCATTCCAAACTCTGTCTTCTGCAGAGTCATGTGGAATGTAAAGAAAATTGGCCTTGTACTCTTACAATATTTGTATCTTTATTTTTTCACTTTAACCGAGGAAATTATAAGATTATGCACAAATTTAGCATAGTTTTTTTAAAGCAATGATATTATCGCTTCCTTTTATATTAAGCAAAAATAGTGATTTGACCTTGTTACAATCGTCCCCTGATCGCTACACTGTTGCTCTCAGCTTCGGCTTAGCAATCGAATTCTGAATGAGGTGATTCATTGTTCCGACAGCCGTCAGGGCACGATACCTATCAGAGATGACTAATAGCCATCAGGAACCATGTTAGACGTCATTAGATGGAACTAGGAATTTGAGTAAGAGAAGAATGTAAGAAAACTTGGTCAAACAGTAAACTGCTTAGGCATCATTGCAAATTGTTCCTCGCTTTTAATTCTATGATGGCTGTTAAAGCAGTAACTGCAGATTATAATAAGCAGTCACATCATAACGAAAGATTAAAAAAAAAAGATTCAGACCCCTAAAATTAAGCAGGCATCTTGGAACAACTGGAAAACATATGATTGCAAACCTTTTGGGAATAAAATTACTCTAAGATGTATTAGGAAATATATATAATCTCAACATTTATGAAAATATATCTTACGTTTAAGAAGTTCAGTGTTAATATTACGATTGTGAGAAAAATAATGAATTGGAGATTCGTAAATAATTTCTTGAAGCGTCGTTTATTTTACAAGGTTGCATACATATGGTAAAGTTGTATCTAACTGATTTATGAAAGATACTTGTTAAAAGTAGAACACCACAAAAATGATAGGGATGAAAAACTGAAAACAAACATCTTGCTGGTGTTACTGGGAACGTTGTATTTTCTTACAGGAATCTTCCAGACTCAGCATCACATTTTTCGGGCTAAAATTTCATATTACCGACATGAGGCAAAAGGAAATTATTTAAGTAGTCTAAAGAATAAAATAAAGCGAACGATTCCATTCATGGATGAAAAAAAATAAGGTGGTTGGCTGTTAATCGTATGGGGTCCGATGTTAAGTTCATCCTTTTAAGTATCTTGATAAGATAAAGGAAATAAACTATAAGGAATAATTATTACAAAACAGTCAAGCACAGCAACAACATGGCCTTACACGCTAGTTGCTTTTAAGTGTATGATTTAATAATAATAATAATAATAATAATAATAATAATAATAATAATAATAATGGAGAAAGAAATCCAGTTATGGTTACAAATATCTTTAAAAATGAAAATTAAAAGAGAACTTTCGGGAATCTGTTTCATTCCCTTTCCAGTCTGAGATGAAAGGGGAATCGAACAGTCTCCAAAGCTCTTTCTTTAGATTTATTTTGAAATATGTACTGTGGATATGTTCTCCATTTCAAATCTCATGCTACTATGAGTAATTAATAATAATAATAATAATAATAATAATAATAATAATAATAATAATAATAATGGAAAGCCTTAGAAACCAAGCGTTCTTCACAGGCCATTCTTATGGAGTAGCAAATAAAAATAATCGAGAGATCTTAAGCCGTCACATTTCACACTCTCACTGACACTATAATCCGGTGCCTCGACATGATGCTTCGTTATAATGAGGGAATGTGAGTGTTATGAGGCGTTTCATCATATCATTATGGCTTTTTAGACTTGGTTTTTCGTGACAACGCTTATATATTTTTTGAATTCAAAAGTAAATTTTTTTTGTTATTTCCTTGGGTGACGTTTTGTTTATTTTAAAGGAGGTACTGAATGATTCTCTTCTCTCTCTCTCTCTCTCTCTCTCTCTCTCTCTCTCTCTCTCTCTCTCTCTCTCTCTCTCTCTCTCTCTCTCTCTCTCTCTCTCTCTCTCCGGTGGTTTCCTTTATAGATACAGACCAGTAAATTTATTTTATATCTTGATTAGATTTGGTATTTCATATAAAGCCTGTATATTTTTTATGATAATGCTACAATTTTCTTTCATAATTTTTTTTTGTAGCAGCGATAAAATTGATTCAGGTTTAAAAGCTTTATAGAAAACTAATTCTTAAAGATATAAGCTATCACTCTTCCAAGAATATCAATCTACATTACAAAACGTAATGTATAAACAAATTGATTTCCTCTGTATAGCATAAAAGTCTTGAACAAGAAAGTTAGAGAAGCAAAGTGCGCTTGATGTTTTCAAGCTAAATTACCTAAATTTTGTCTTCATTTTTTATAGGACTCGTGTAGAAGTAAATAAATAAACAGCCTTCATAATCAGTTTTTGAACAACATTAGCCGAGACACGCCGGTACAGGTTCTTATAGTTTTATCTGCTATGTCATAGCTGCTGCTTCATGTATGGAGAATTACAGGTATTGGTGTTGCCCACGATATGATTAAGTACAGTAGATATAATAATGATAAAAATAAATAAATAAAAATAATAATAATAATGGTAAGAGAAATATATTTCTAGTAAACAACTGGAGCAGTGGTACCCACGATAAGATAACGTAAATAATAATAAATAATAATAATAATAATAATAATAATAATAATAATAATAATAATAATAATAATATATATTATTATTATTATTAATTATTATTATTATTATTATTATCATTATTATTATTATTAAGTCTCTAGTAAAAACAAGCCTTTAACAATTATTGTTTATGAAAAAAACTCTGAGTTCACTCGGATAATTCATTTCTTTCCTGACGATGTCATATTCATCAGGATATTAGTAATCCTCTCAGAGATTAATAATGTAATTGAGAATTACAGAACGGTATTAATGGCGTATTGCAGGTGCATCTCTTCTTGTGAAACAGAGAAAAGATTTTAATTTCGAGACGGGCATAGGATTTCATTTTCCTTCTATTCCAGGTTTCATTTCGTTGTCTTGTTTTTCGTTTAATCTCTGCGCAAAGAAGAAGCTTTTGCTTGTGATGCTGACCTTCATTCGTTTTAATCAAAGGGTTGGATCGACGATGGGGCAAGTGTTAGTCATACATAACAGGCGTCTTAGGGCTCTTCCACACAGCTGTGAAACATCTCGTAAACACACGCTGGCAACTCATCGCATACACATCACAGAGTTTGAATATAAGTCGAAGATTTATTGGGAGTTCTAACCTGCGCTACATACAGTTATCCAGCATTTGCCAAAACTTCGTTCTCCACTCATGGTCGATGATTTGTTTTCAACCTCGTTTATGGTATGTATGTGATAAGTTGCCTGCGTATGGTTATGTCATGTTTTGCTGCATTGTGGACAGACCCTTATACAGCAAAGAGGAAAATATAACTATTTCAGAGTTTTAACATTAGTCCTTTTTGATAAGTATGCGGCAGATTTTACAGTGGCCAAGTAGTGACCTTTTATGTTATGTAAATTATTTTTAATATTTGATACCCCATATACACAGAATAACACAAAAAAATTGATGTTTATGTAGAAGAAAACTTGTGATTGTTTAGCTGTCTAAAAGAGGAAAAACAAATTAGTAAAAAAAAAAAAATTCTTATAAGAGAAATGAGGTAAAACTGAGCGAGTATTTGCAAGAGAAAAAGAAGTTGTAGTTTATGGAAGAAACTACTGAGAAAAAGATTCATAAGCAAATGGATCTTGAGTAGAAGATGGAAATAGAAAGGTGCAATAGAATATTTGGAAGAGTTATTGAAGAAATATGAAAAATCCGGATCTTAATAATATAAGACAGAATAGAGCTCAGAGTAGGCCGACTAATTATGCCCAGTTCAGTGAACTTTGCAGCTCCTTCAGCATTCTACTTGAAAGACGAGAGAAGGCAAAATGTGACAACGCAAGCGTTGCTGGTGAACAAAGTCAGTGACCTTCTTCAATGCAGGCTGAAGGGTCGCAAGAAAGTGCTTGCAGGAGTGAGTGGAGGAGGTGTTTGAACAGGTCCTTTGTATCCAGAATTAGGGCGAGACAGAGGTAAATTTCGCATTAAATGTTTGGGTGGGTGATTCCTGTATGTAGGGAAATGAAGAGGCTGAAAGAGAGAGTTTCTTTATAGTAGTTTCATCCTTGAATGATGAACGTGGTGGCTTGCTCTTTTCAGATTTTGATTAGTTTGCTTATATCTATACACACACGTAAGCACACACACATACACACACAACACACACACACACACACACACACACACATGATATATATATATATATATATATATATATATATATATATATATATATATATATATATATATATATATATATGACTATTTATCACATCACCGTGATTCATAGCCAATAAAATACAAACGTCTTTAATATCCAATTCGGGCCAAGTAATATATTTGTTATATGTTACCGAAGGGGAATTTTTAGTTGATAATAAGTCCACCGGGAGATGGTATTCACTTAACTCTCTTTTTTGAGTGTGTCACTGAGAGTCCTGATTCCTCGTCCGTCGCTGGTTTCGATCCCACGGGACGGTGACTTATTATCAACTAAAATTCCCCTTCGGTAACATATATGAAAATATATTTTTCTGAGGTAGAATGAATTGATATTTACGTTTGCTTATATATATATATATATATATATATATATATATATATATATATATATATATATATATATATATATATATATATATACATACATACATACATACATACATATACATACATACATACATACATACATCAAATATATATGTGTGTGTGTGTGTCCTTGTGTGGGGGTTGCATATCGTGTGTACGTATGTATGTAATTATTATTTTTCTGTGTATGCATATGTACATATGGGTTTGTATCTCTTAATTTATTTGCCGTTGGTTGTTTGTTCCTTTTCACGTCAAACAGCGTGTTTTTCTGCTTTTGAACATTTTAATCTTTTACCAGATTAGGAAAACTAGTTATGCAAATAACGCCGTGCTTTGAATAATTCTTTCTTGAAAAAGACGTTCAACCTTGTTTCCACTGGGATTTCCACAATCCAGGCTTGAGGGGATTTAGATAAATAGCCGACAGAGAGAGAGAGAGAGAGAGAGAGAGAGAGAGAGAGAGAGAGAGAGAGAGAGAGAGAGAGAGAGAGATACCATTGCCGTCATTTCGCTCGGACACTGTACGTTTGTTGTGGCTGGCACTTTCCCACTGTCTTGATTGTGAGCGAGCCTGTGTGCGCGTAAGAGTATGTGTGTGTGTGTGTGTGTGTGTGTACGCGGGCGCGCGTGTGTGTTTGAGTAAAAAAAAAAAAAAAAGAATTTGAAACTTTGCTCTGAGGCTGTAATTATAAACGTTTTTTCCCTCTTTAGTTACGATCTTACAGGAACCGCTCTGAAGGGCTTTGGAATGTCTTTTCCGCGAAGTATAAATTTCGTTCAGGTACAGAATGTCTCCTTGGTATTGCTGGTAATGTGGCTGTGGTAGTACTGCTTTAACTTCATTTTAATGTCAGTATAAGATTTACCTTCATTTTGATGTACTGTGTATTTGCAAATAGAATGTTTCGGAAAATATCATTTAAGACATTCCTAGAAATGATCGTTTCTTGCTTGCCACCTCAAGTGAGCATTGTAAAGTAAAGAATAAAACAAAATTGAATTGCCAATTCTTTGCCGTTATTTTAAAGTTTTCAAAAATTTTGGAGCATTGTATATTTACAACACACAAATGAACTGAGCATTTGAACATGACGCTTATTTCACCCTTGATGACAAACTGTTATCATACAGTATATCCCGGAATTAAGTTTACTGTTGGGTTTTTGCTCAATATATTGCATACGGCGGATGTAATCAACGCCAAGTGATGCACTGTAATTGTCAAAAGGCCTTCTAGACAAAGGTGTTAGTTCCCCAGTGACTTTTTCTTCGGCAAGAGCCTCGTAAACAGGCAAAAGTAGTTCGTGAAGAACGCGATATACAGAGAAATATACTACTGTATATTCCATAGAACTGTACAGATATATTTCTAAGTTACGAAGAACTTGAAGACTCAGTCATGAAACAATGAAGAAGCACAGGAGAGAGAACCTTACTGAAAGGAGTGGAACAATAATAGAAAGAAAGTGGATTTGATATATATGACAAAAAAGCAGAAACCTCTGTTGACTAAAAAACAATACTTTTATGCTGACAATAATGCTCCTTTCTTGGATGAAATTAAAGTAGCAGCAGAAACAGTTTTCAAGTTTTGTCTTAATTGAAATTGTTTCCAAAGTCTCTTTTGTCCGACTTCGTCTCACTCATCTGTAGATCTCTCTCTCTCTCTCTCTCTCTCTCTCTCTCTCTCTCTCTCTCTCTCTCTCTCTCTCTCTCTCCTTCAAGAATCTTTTTTTTGAACCAGCGTCCTCTTGACTTGATGGCTCAAGTTACAGTGAAATTAGATCCAGCTCTTTTGTTTTTTGTGCAGGGATGCAATGAACAGTGAGTTAATGTGCCAATACAAAAAGCACTGATTAAAATATAAAGCTTATAATAACTTTGTTTCAGGGTTGGAAATCGCTAAATTGGGAAATGATGCGGTCCTTATATTATTGGTCATCTACGACCTGTACTAATGACTAGCGTAATTAAATTGAATCTTGGGAGCATAGGCATTTATTCACTTGTTTTGAAGATTGATACCCTCCAAAACTAGCGTTTTAGTTGTTTTCAAGCTATAATCAAACATTCAAGATTCCCAAAATAATTATTTATTGTTTACGTGTTTCCACGTTTCTTAAATTTGGGAAAATACTAACCTTGCACTATAACGTTAATTATAATTATTATACATTTTCGGGTGCATGGATTCTTACGACCTTGCAAGTTTTAGGTGTTGACCTAAACTTCTTTTCAATTTTAAAAGACTGTTTGGTTTCCGAAATACGAGTAGATATATTTCTATATTACAGAAAAATAATCAAACTCGGAATTCTTTTACTTTATTATGTTAGGATAAGCTTATGGCCTTGGGATTTTATCAAATCTGTGTTGAGTGAATCCTGTCTTAAGTTCTAAGGTGCAATTCGGGTTTAGGCCTATAAACGAGAAAAGTGACCTTCCAAATCAGTGGAACAGACGTCTGTTTCTGATTTAACAAATGAGAATTAAAATTTAAAAAAGGCAAAAGTAATTGAGACAACAGATTTTCCGAAGATTTCTTAGTAAAATTTGAATAGAAATTCAGGATAATCCAGTCAAATAATCCTGATTCCTGGGCTTCTTTGACTTACATGAATAGCGCCAGTCCTTCCAGCGTTTGAGTAGAGAATCAGGGTCGATGTTCAGTTGATGGAAAACTAATATTTCCTCTCACTCATAATATTATGGATTCCTGAAAGGAATTGTCTTCATGTGCGTTGATTAATGTCACGAAGTAATGGAATTCTCCCCTGCCAAGGCTTCCCCGACTCCAAAAGGTATTGAGATCTTTATGTTCTTATATTCTACATATTATTCTTTATTTTTCTTTTATTTTCTCTTCTCTGACTTTGAGAGGAAATCCGTTGCCTTTGCTCATGCGTTGGTTAAGAATTAAGGAGAGACTTATTTATTCTTTGTAATTTACTTGGTAAAAATAAACACAGCCAGTTGATGTGGAAATAAATCTTAGTAGGTGAAACAGCCATGTTAGGAACCGTGTAGAAGAAATAGGGGAAGGAAATAAGCTATAAAAGCAAAGAAGAGTGTAGAATTAAAATGAAAAAAGAAAAGGACAAAATGAAACCCGTTAATGCAATGGAGATTTGGGGAGTGACAGTGAATACCAGAATTTATATTATATTATATATATATATATATATATATATATATATATATATATATATATATATATATATATATATATATATATATATATATATATATATATATATATATTTATATTTATTTAATATTTATTTATTTATAATTGATTAAGGTTTTCTTTCTCGTGTTTTGTTTCTTCTTACTAAGGATACCAGTCAGTTCCTACATTCAGCTATGATATCAGACCAGAGTCTCTGAATAGACCAGATCTGTAGGAAACTGAGATCCTACTACAGAAGGCAGCAGCTGTTATAATTATACGAGGCCCATTATGCCATTTTGGGCATTTGAATATATTGGGACCAAGTAAAAACAACTAAGTTCTCCTGAAAATATCTCAAAAGATCTTTCCTTTCTTTTTGTTACTGCCAAATCTAACTTGATGCTCTTTCAGATTCCATTTTCTCAGAGTCCCGTGGACAACGGAA
The DNA here is from genome assembly GCF_040412425.1 of Macrobrachium rosenbergii. Classification (NCBI taxonomy): domain Eukaryota; kingdom Metazoa; phylum Arthropoda; class Malacostraca; order Decapoda; family Palaemonidae; genus Macrobrachium; species Macrobrachium rosenbergii. The sequence goes on along the minus strand of NC_089785.1, from coordinate 8,858,791 downwards.
CCCCATAAACCTGAAAAAAAAAATTTCTTAGTAATCATGAAATATTGTCTCTATAAATAAGGCTTTGGAGCTCTGTGCTGTTCTTTAGCATCCACTCAAACGGCGTTGTTATTTTTGCAATTATTTGGTCGGTCTGGCATTGCGTCTAAAGAACGTTGCGTTATTTTTGACTTTTATGAATTATCATTCTTTTATTAGGTCAATTTTCTGAATGGATATGATTTGCTTATTTATTATTACAAGTCTCCTGTAGTTAACTATTTTATATTTAAAATTGTTGTATTTATAAGAAAAATACGGTAAAAATAAATAAAAAGAACGCAGCATATATTAAATAAAACTTTTATATATTATTATTCAAGTAAAATAGTAAAGTTATTCCAAAGATTAATTTGTATTAAGTTTGTATTCAAATTCTATCTATAATAATAAAATCCGAGTGCATCTTGTTTGTCTTCTATGGGTGACCATAGGGGCACCCACCCCTTGCAAACCGATTTGTCCGCCCCAGGTGGGGCGGGGTACGTAAGGGAACGGAAGGGTAAGGGAGACAGCAGCGCCGGGTTCCAGCGCCCCAGGCTTGTATGTTAATAAAATACATCTATATTATAATTTTGCGAGTCGTGTTTCGCTTGTATTTGCAGTAAAAAGATGACCTGTTTTCACAAATGCGCAACTCGATGAAAATTCTCTTTGCAATTTATATATGGGGATAAACGTCTGTGGAACGATTGAAAGAAATTCATTAAAGTGAGTCTTATATTACCTCTGATCACAATCATTTATTATTTTTTTTATGGTTGATGTTTTCTAGGAACATAGACAATGTTGCCCGTAATAATAGAAAAAAAGTATAGCACATTTTCAAACCTTATCATTAACATGAACTGTAAAAAAAAAAATTATAATTTGTTAAAAATTTCAGTGTGATTGCCTTGCGACTGGGCCTTGATTAGGTAATGAAGGAAGGTCAGAGGAAGTTGATTTATTCCACATCAAAAACTGCACCGATGTTTGGCAGGGAATCGAATCATATCTAAATTGGTGAGCAATTTATGAACAGGGTAAAGTGGTTCTAATTCTTTATGGATTTTAAGTTGCCCGGTAAAAAGGAAAATATTTTTGCATACATATAACTTTTAAAATGGTCCTTTTTACTGAAATGGAATTTGTTTATCGGAGTGAGCACAGTTCTAGACACAGCTGTAAATCGTTCATCTTTCCCCTTGACATTCAAACAGCTAAGTTAAGCATCGGTGGGTCTGATCAGTTTCTGCATGGGTAACGGCTAAAGAGAGAGAGAGAGAGAGAGAGAGTAAGAGCTAGAGAGAGAGAGAGAGAGAGAGAGAGAGAGAGAGAACGCGTAAACAACTGCCATGATCTTTTTTCTCTCATAGTAAGTGAGTAGATGAGACAGTTTTTATTCTTAGGGGTAAGGACTAGCGGCGTATCTCTTAAAGGACTTGATTCATATCAAAGAAAATTGCCTGATTTTCCTGATATTCTCTCTCTCTCTCTCTCTCTCTCTCTCTCTCTCTCTCTCTCTCTCTCTCTCTCTCTCTGTTGATGCTAGTTTTCTTTATACTATATCTAGGATATGACAGTTGATTTTCCATGTGAAAAACACATTCGTCTGTTCATGAGAGAAACTGAGTTCTTTATGAAGACTAGGCTAGAAATTTACTCAGTAAATCTATTTTGTGGCGATAAAATGAATTAGTTTTCAGGACGATATATCCAGTGTTCATTAGTTTTTGGAAATATGAAGAAAAGAATATAAAATTTAAAGCTTTCATCAGAGAACCTAATAAATGACGAAATAGTTTGCTTTACTAATATACTACAAATATCTACAATAAAATAATAACTTTTTTTTAGGAAGGAATACTTGTTTCGTAGTATGAATACTTAACAATTAATGATATTAAACTGTTAAGCCTCACCTCTCCTCCATCGGAAAAAGTCTAAAGTCAAAATGAAGAATGAATTATTTGTGTATTATCAACTTGGAATAATGATAACGATAACAGCAATATTAATAGTAATACAAATATTATTATTATGATTATTATTATTATTATTATTATTATTATTATTATTATTATTATTATTATTATTCTTGATATGAATAATGATAATCGTAATAATAAGAGTAATGATAGTAATAATAAAAATGATGATAATAACTGCCAAAATGTAAGGAATAATACCAATCCATTATATGTGGTACATTTCCTTATTATTATTATTATTATTATTATTATTATTATTATTATTATTATTATTATTATTAATATTATTATTATTATAAAAATACGAATACGGAAAGGTAGAAGTTCATCCAGAAAATTAGCGTGTACATACGTAAACAGCAATAGATAACAAAGTAAAAAATAAACAGTATCGTTCATCAGTCACTGTGATGATTTCCAAAGCTAGATTTTAACCTTTCCTGATCAAAGTAATTAATAACTGTAGTAAAATACTATGTTACAGTACTGACGGCGCTTTGCGGTTGAAACGTGATTCTTGTAGCATGGGGACAAGTTATTTCATATATCTTTATGTTTTTCCTTTGTGATTTGAATGTAATATTTACATTAAATTAAAATCCTTTATATAAATATATTTTGTTAAATGTTTAAACTTTTCGCAGTGAAGAGCACTTGTCATTTATCACTTGCCTCGAGTTTAAACTTTTCGCAGTGAAGAGCAATTGTCATTTATCACTTGCCTCGAGCATTTGAAAAATTAGAAATAAATTGTAAATGTTTAGCCATACGTCATGGATCTTTTGCAGAAGGCATCTTTTGATATTCAGTAAATGCATGTTTTTTTTCTAATTGCAGTCATTTAATAATAGTTCGTCTCACAAACAAATAAATGTGAAAAGCACTTGTTTTATGTTTATGAAAATTGATGTCTTTTGTAATATTATGTGAAGCATTACGTAAAGTGATGAAATACTAGTCTTGATATATATCAAAAACTGCATTTAATATCTGAAGAAAAGTCAATTAATTATGGAAACAAACAGAATTATATCCTTCCTTGCAGGAATGTTAAAAGAATTGCACTAAATGTTAGAAAAATACGAATTTCCTGCTCAAAAGCATAAAGTTCAGGGGACTCAGAATAAAAATCGCGGGGGTTCACTTGTATTAGGGTTTTTAAAAGTCACCTAAAATCTTAAACCCATTTTTTGGTGAACATCACAGGTTTTGCAGTTTTTTGTTGTCCTAAAAAATTAAATGAAATGAATTAGGAATGACGAGAAGGTGTCATGTTGGGGACGTCTGAGGGAAGCCAATAATTAAGAACAGATGAGAAAGTTTCAGTGTTTTCATGTAAGGATTGGCTGTGTAGTAAAGCTGGCTGGGGAAGAAAAAAATGGTTTTCATAGTTTCATTATAAGGAAGCAGATACAAAGATGGAGGAGAGATGAGATAGGAGCATCAAACACTGAAGCTAAAGTAAGTCCACACAGGGAGTTGGAGTGGTTGGACAGCAAGATAGAGAGGGCATTAGTAAATAAATTAGATGCAGCACAAGGATCTCAAGGTGGAATTCGGAGAAAACCTCTTAGTTGCACTAAGAGGTAGTAGTTAGAGAAGTTGGACATCAAGATTGAACAAAGGAAGCGGGAGGGGAGGGAAAGTGCAAGGCTGGAAAGTGGGTGCAGGCAGGGAGGGGCCGAAAGAGCTTTGCAGACACCCCTTAGTAATGCCTAAAATGTTCTACGGGAGGTGTACTGACAGCACTACCACCCTACCTGAAAAAATGGTGATATGTTGGTGATATTCCTGGATTGGGCCAAAGGTCAAAGTGCATCATTTGGGGTGAAAGGCAAAATGGGAAGAAGAACAACAGAAGTCAGAGGTTGCACAATGAGAGAGAAGGTTTGGCGAAGGAAAAAGCAATATCTGAAAAGCAGGTGCAGGAGAGATGAAATAATCAAGTAGAGGTATGAAAGAGGATGAATAAGGTGAGGAAAGTGTGAGAGAGAAGTTTGGAAATAAAGAAAATAAAGGAGTTAACATAAGAATGATTATGTTGTAATGCAGGGACATAAAGGAGTAAATGAAAATCGACCAGAGCAAGTAGAATAAACACAGAAAGTCAGACTGTCCTTATGCACTGTCAGTTGAATTAGTAAATTATTCTAAAACTCGAGATTGGATGCTTGATGCCAACATGTTTCTTTTTTTCATTGTTATTAATAATACTGGGGAAAACGCTTTGAAAAACGTGATTCGAATCTGCTAGTACTTGAGACTATGACTGGAAATACTGAGATTTGTTGATAAAGGACAGAACGGTAAAATTCAGAAAGAATATATTCAAGATTTCAGGTACAATATCTATCTGGAGTTATTTTGGAGCTGATTTTCTCTCTCTCTCTCTCTCTCTCTCTCTCTCTCTCTCTCTCTCTCTCTCTCTCTCTCTCTCTCTGTGTGTGTGTGTGTGTGTGTGTGTACAACAAGAATAACAGACATCTTTATATCTTCAAAGTATCGAGCCCATGACTACTGCAAAAGTATTTTTGCTACAACCATCATCATCTCAATTACAGTTTACAATTTTCATGATAAGGTAAAGAGGTAAAGTTACATAAAAAATCAGTCTAATATCAGCTATAACACTGTTGCAAACTTATGCTCTTAAAAAGGGAAGTGTGCCCACACCCACATGGGTATGAATGTTAATGCTTATTGGAACTGCGCGAATGCAAGAGTAAAGTTCATTGAAATATGAAGTCAGGGGTTAGTAGACTCAAAGGTTATTCTGTTCAGAGCAGGAAACACAGGCAGAGAGAGTTACTATACAGTCAATCATCGTTATTTTTTTTTATTTTAAATATAACGCTGACAACTTCTATGAATGATCAGGAAAAACGAAAGATGTTAAGAAGAATTTTTTACATTCATTTTCTAAAGATCGGCGATTAATTTCGACTATCTGGATTTAAATTTGGTTTCCTTGGAAATCCTCAAGTACTGGACAGATCTACAGCATGTAGCTCATACACGTATGCACATACATACATACACACACACAGCTTTATTCTTTTGATGCACTCGTTATAGACGTAGAAAAGTCACCTTATTTTGCAAAAGATGATGCAGTGCCGCATCTAGTTTGTGTTTCGAATTTACCCATCAGCAGCGCAGAAAGGGAAAAAAATTTTCTATTCTCTCTCTCTCTCTCTCTCTCTCTCTCTCTCTCTCTCTCTCTCTCTCTCTCTCTCTCTCTCTCTCTCTCTCTCTCTCTCCTTCATTAATTTTCTTGTTCCAGCTCTCCGGTTAACACGAACGCAGCATTAATGAATTCAGATTTTTTGTTTTCCTGGACCCACCAGAATATAAATTCTCCGCAGGTACAGTTCCACTTCTCGATTTTGATCTAAATGTTCCAAGTGACCTTTTTATTAGCTTTTTTTGCTTTGATTTTCCATCATGAAACGAAAGAATAAGTATAGTTGTTCTGCTGTATCTTACAGATAAAGGTAGGATTCAATACATCCACTGTATTCAGGGACCACCATTTAAAATGATTCAGTATATCCACCATGTTCCACTGACCACCGTTTCGAAATTGGTGTCTAAAATTTCGTGCAAGGTAAACAGTCAATTATTGTGTAATTGTAACTGTACGGCAGCGCTATTGCATAGCAACCAATATGAACTATTTGCCCACGGATTCCAAATCAAGTTCTTGACGCAAATATCAATACCACGAAACAAAAGAGGATCTCTGGAGAAAAACTTTAAAGTCTATTTTTCTTTTTTCCTCCGAGTCATAAAGAGAAGCATTGCCTGAGCAAATATTAGCTTGATACATCAGCGGACTGTCGATGCGGGAATGGAAAGGCAAACGAACGTCCTCTCCTTACTCTTTTTCCTCTCTGGTGGCCTGTCAGTGGCACTAACAACAGTCGGCTGACTGGCACATCAAATACAGCACAGCACATAAGGCGACAGACGAGACAACGGCTGTCTCTGTTATAAAGCCGCAAGGATTACTGTTCAGCAAGATCTCGATCTTGCTGTTCAGTACCTAGACCTCGCAAGCGAATTGAATGAGATTTTTTAAATTTTTCAGGTTTTAAGAGAATGAACTTGAGAATGTAGTTGAGAATTGAATACAAAAGATAGTGGACCGGACTCTTATCAGAAAGAACGATATGGTTAATTAATGCAATGACGAGTTGTTGGAGTTGTGATCGGGTTCCTAGAGATTTTTCGACAAAAGGAGGAGATAGAATAATGATGGGCGCAAAAGAGATGTCCCTCGAATTTAGTGTGGATTGATACTTGTTTTTCTAAAAGCATTATATAGTTCTTTTTTCTGACGACTCTCTCCCTTTTGCATAGTTACTATCAAAAGTAAGTAAGAGTACCATCTTCAGCAGTTACTTGAAATAAAAGTGGAAATATTTATTTTATCTAAAGAACATGACAAGCAGCAGAACTTTGCATTTGTCATAAGATCTCGCTTTAACCCCAGATTAAACAGTCCTGAATTAAACACTTGTCTTCAACAAAAATCGAAATCCCCTGGGATTTGGACAATGAAAATGGGCAAATGTTACAATGATTGAATGATAAGATCTTCATTCATTTCCATAAGAGTCTTTGATTGCTGTGAGGTTCTGAACTCTTTGTTGACTAAATGGAATTCTCCTCCTCTTACGTTTTGCGTAATCTCTGAAGCTATCCTGGTTTTAGGGGAAGGGTCTCCTGCTGACCCTCGTTATAAAAACCTTTCTATTGTATAGCAGTTGTTTTTTTTTTTTCTTTTTGCTTTATTCTGCACCAAATATACGACTCATCGCACATTCTGGCTTGGCAAAGATATTCAAAGCGAGGCTTAGGCACGAGGAATTAAACATTACGGTTTGTTCTAACATCATTCTATGTAAAGTATTTTGCAGGAAAATACAGACACTGTCTAGACATTCAGAAGCATCTGGGCACGGCACAGAAACAAGAGAAATTCCGGACATTCACTAATAGGGATAAATTTACAGCGGGGAAAATGGAGGGGGAAAAACAGGAGTAAAGAGAAGACTGTGTATCAAAGTAAAATCAAAGACGAGAGAGAGAGAGAGAGAGAGAGAGAGAGAGAGAGAGAGAGAGAGAGAGAGAGAGAGAGCGTCAATACATCGAAAGGTTGCGGTTCACGAGAATTTTTTTTTTTTTTTTTTGTATCCTTTTTGTCAATCAGGAATTTACAGGTCTACCCCAAAGCCAAATCAAAAAGTCCTTTCAAAAGAAGAAAGAGCCTTTCAATCAGGAATTTACTAGAAAGAAGAAAGACGACTGAAACTAATGTCCTTCAAAAGGACATTTTGAGGTCCTCGACAAAAGCAATATTATGTCAGATTATACGAGATCGCGTGATGGGAAAAGGAAGAGATAAAAAGACGAAGGTGTCATGAAAACTCCCCTGAGATCCAATCAGCCTCTTTCACTGCCAGATTTCAGCTTCTTCCTTTTCATGCGCCTTTCTCTTGGACGCTAAAGGCTTCCGCACACCCATAAATACGTCAAATATGTCGGAATCATTATTTTATGTTTCTTTGTTGTTCGCTGTTTCTGCTTTTCTCAGTTTTTGCACATTTGTTGAGGTACGCTCCGTACGTTAATGTTCTGGTGGTTTGTTCCTTAGAAATCAACATTCATTTGATAATACAAAATATGACCAGTATGACAGTAACCATGGCTTCTATAATTTTCCTTATCGACGTTATCATTTTGATTGTTAGCATTCCTCTCTTGCGGAGCATGACAGAGAAAGCTTACTAATCTTTTCTGATTCTTCTGAGAGTTGAACGAAAACTGCGTTGTCACATTTCCCAATAAAAATAATGAAATAAGAAAAAAATTGTCCAAAAAAGAAGGTGGATGACGTTCGACTTTATTTATGATTTTTTTTTTTTTTTTTTTACTGTGACCTTCAATGCATCATCATTTGTAGGTAAAGTTGTGAAGATGATTTTATCCCTTCAATCAGTACATCATTTTTGAAAGTCGTATTGAGCTTTAGGTATTTCTTGATATAATAAGATTAAAGATTTTTTCATTGGGATATCCGCATTATACAGGTTAAGAGAGAGAGAGAGAGAGAGAGAGAGAGAGAGAGAGAGAGAGAGAGAGAGATAAAACTCTTATCCAAGAGAAAGTGCCCTGAAACATTTTAATCTTCTTGATTCCTTTCCACTAAAATCAAAACGTATTTTAATTGCCAGAGAAAGAAACCATTTTATGATTGGACCTCTCCTGCGAAAACTTCCTTTTTAACAAATAAGTTGAAGATGAAAAATGACCTTTTGTTGTGCGAGGTCACTAGTGCATGAACAGCCATACGTAAAAAATAACACGCCCGCAAAAGTTGGCAATTTTTATTTTCATGTGGATTTTATATTATGCATTTGAATCGAGAACTGTGGAAAAGCTATGAGCAAAGATATAGTTTTCATGAATGCATCATGGCTACAGTGCTGTGATTCATAACCAGTTTTAGATTTTATTCTAGAATGTAAATTATTCAGCACTGTCTTCCCGAATTTAAGCCTAATGTAAAGGGATAACATAGCATTACCATATATTTTTCACATCGCAGTCTTACCAAGCTTTATTTGTCATTTCCACTCAGATCTCCTTTTTAGCATTAGGAGGACATGCTAAGCACCACGTTACTCTCTCTCTCTCTCTCTCTCTCTCTCTCTCTCTCTCTCTCTCTCTCTCTCTCTCTCTCTCTCTCTCTCTCTCTCTTTCAGTGACCGCTTAACACAGACATACCATTAAGGCATATCGTGAATTCTTTTCCTTAGACCCACGGAAATATACATTCCATGTAGGTACACAGTTCTGCTTTTCGATTTGACTTTTTTTTTTTACATTTTTAATATACCTTTGTCATAGTTTATACCGTCTTCATGGCAAATTAATGTCAGAATCGGGGCTAATTATCAACGCAGTTCGGCTTCTCGAATGTTTCATGACACTCCTCTTTTTCTTTTTATTTTTCTTTTTTGCACTGACTTTTTTAAGCATGTAAATAAAAGCAACACTTAGGACACACTCTGTTACCATAATGGATTGACTACATTTATTGAAAATGATTTGGATGAAGCATTTTGCTAAGTAGAAAACACAGGAAAGTAATATTGTGTATTTGTAAAGATGTTTGAATTGATGCTTCTCCACAGCTCGTTAGCATCGTATCCCAGACTCAGTTACACTTTTTTGTACATTTTATCAGAGCTTATTTTACCGATAGTAGAACTGATTTTAAATCCAAGTTGATTATTGAAGTTTTAACTCCTATATTTTCTTCTTACTCAACATTTTATATGAGTTAAAAAAAACCATGTTAATTGAATGGGTGACAATTTTGTAAGGCTGTAAAGATTGATCAGTGAAAAAGAAAGATATTCTTATTCCTAAGAGCAGCTTTATAGTTAAAAGTTTGTCGTTCCCAAAGGTTTTAGAAAAGCGAATAGTAATCAAAAGCCACCAGCGAGCGAATAATACGGAGTGCCTCCTGACTCAAGAAAGGAAGGTGACTGCGGAGATGAAAGTCTTTAGATCACTATCACTTCAGTCTCAGTTTTCTGTGATTACCATTTCACCAGTTACTCCCATTAGGTAATGGTGTAATCCCATCTTGAATAAATTCCATAAAAGTCAAACAGTCCGTGAATAGTGTGTGTGTGTGTATAATATATATATATATATATATATATATATATATATATATATATATATATATATGTATATATATATGTATATATGTTATATTTATATATATATATATATATATATATATATATATATATATATATATATATATGTATATATATATATATATTATATACGTATGTATGAATTATTTTAAGCCTTTAAATATCGTTTAATATGGAATTCACTATATCTCGAGAATAAGTTTAGCCCAAAGGAATTATAGCTGATAAGCCCGTAGGTGGCACAAGTAACTGCCTATCGTTATTTCTAAACCAGGACACGGCTCGAATCCTGGTCGATGCAGAACCGCAAATTACAATTCTCCTTGGATGTAAATTATTCCTAGACATTTTGGGGCCCGGGGGTTACAGTCCCATTTTGGGCCCCTCTTATGGGGTGGGAGGCGAGCGAAGCGAGCCAAAGCAGCTGGGGGGGGGGGTTGTTTCGGGGGAGGGCCTCTGTAAGCCCACCCAGGAAAATTTTTAGAATATGAGCAGTTGTAGGATCATTTTAAAGGCACTCGTAAATGCAGATTTCAGAAATTTTATTTCTTAAAACTGGGTGTACATTGAATAATTGAAGATCCACTTAATCCAGTTATGGGGCCCCTCAGAGGATAAATAGGACCCCTATAAGCAGTAATCAATAGCCTTAGATCTGCCCTGCCCTTACCCCAATCAACGTTGCCCACCCTCCTCCAATTGGGAGGGCGCCCCTGAGAGCCCTATTTCTTTTACATAACATTTTTGTTACATTTTTGTTCACAAAATTGGAAATTGGGGCCCTTTAGTGGGCCCCAAACTTTTCGGGTCCAAATATATATGGGGCCCTTGACCATTTTGGGGCCACTGGATTTAGTTTGTCCTGCCATAGCAACAATGGTTAAATTTCGCATTTTGGGAGCCCCCTCACTTTGGGCCCGGGGGACGATTTCAAACACCGCCCCCTTCCCCCCCAGAACGCCATTGTTCCCAAAGAATAGTGAATTGTATATAAAACGGTAATTGTGGCCTAATGTTTGCTTACGCAAGCATTAAAACTCTACCCTTGAACTAGAGCCCCTACGTATTATTACTAACATTAGATGGAATAACATTAGATGAATATCTTTTTCCGTCTTGGGAAAACAAATCAATGTGGAATCACTTCTCGGGTCGTAATAAATTTCGTTGGGCTGTCGGCGTCTATGGACAGTGAATAATGGCAGATGTTCGCTTAATGGACAAAATATTTTTCTCATTCACTTTGCGCGCCCATTGATGTAATTAAGAGGATGTGAGGATTCTTTTTCTTCTTCCAATATTCGTAATTCCTGGGAGTATCAAGATGTTTGGAATAGGTTTCTGATTGGTTATTTCCATGTAATCTTCTTTCTCTTATTCCATTAGTATGTTTTCTTTATTTACAAGTTCTTGTCACTCTAACTAGGAAAAGATAAATTAGGCTGGAGATTTAAGTTTCGTAATACGATACACAGCTGTTCCATGGAAATGAATCTGGTTAATGGGCAAAAACTTGAGAATTATTCTCCAAAAAAATGAAAGAGTGAAAAGATGAAGTGTAGAAAATAAATGAAAGATAAACTGAATAAACGTGACCCATGAACATAAAGCAGCTGTTGTTTTTCCATAATGAAAAAATCCAGGAGATTGTGTGCGTGAGTGTGTGTATTTTGACCTTCAGTGTCAGATTTTGAATCATTTAAACAGAAAGAGACTTCATGTAATGACCTATAAAACCAGGTCACAGGTTCCTAAGTAGACATTCTATAAAATCGTGGGTTCCAAAGACAAAGAGACAATAGCTTATAGATTATGTGAGGCCTTGGCGTAATTGTGGGCGTTTGATAAGACGACCGGATAAAATTTTCCTTAGAGATAAATCCCGATTTCACCTTCTCGTTTTCGAACACCATTCACTTTGGATAAAGCTATGGAAAACATCAGAGACTCTGGAAGTATCGAGAATATCTCAGACATTAAGTGTATCGAGAAACTCATAAATATTATATAGGGAATTGTTACGTTTATCTCTCATTGCTTTTATAGGTATTTTACTCTGTATCTCTTGTATGTTTAATGTTTTGCAATTAGGATAATTATATTCTCAAAGTTTGCCAGGCAAATTCGTGGTCTTATCCGCTAGTTGCTTTTAT
>NC_089785.1:8814387-8841887 GCF_040412425.1 Macrobrachium rosenbergii | reverse complement strand
GTCTTAAACTCCATGCCCGATGCGCTATTTTTCGAGTGGCTCGGGTTTTACACAGGTGTGTATAGAAAAATACATTTACTAGTTTTGGGATGAATTTTATGGTTTGATGTTTCTTTCATTTGAAACCGGAACTATTTTAACCCTCCTCCATAGGGCTTTACGCACTCGTCAAACTGGAAGAGTTTCCACGATGAATATCACTTTGTTGATAATATTTCAATAATAATTGTTTTCCATCAGAAACTTTTTTTAGATCCTAAATAAACTTTATACTACAGAAAATGGCTCCGGCAACACCTGAATCGACTGTGCCGGAAACTAAAGATGTATGCAAGTTTCCCTTTCGTGCATAATCGATACTTTTGGAAAAATGCACAGCCATTATTCAAAAAGAGTTTTCAACAAACCTGAAAATCTCCGAAAAATCCCACTTTACAATAGGGTCTCTGTTCAGGAGTCAAGACAATAGTCTCTGTTTTCAATCCAGCGTTACGTTGTTTACAGTACACTTGCAGGATGTGATGGAAAATGCCATATATATGGGATGCACGAGAGGCTGTTGAAGGTCACACATAGATTCCACGGGGCATAAGTCATAGAACAGGTGCGGGTTATCTAATCTCGAGCAGTCAAATATACGAAATCATTCAAAATTGTAGCAAGCTTATAATGTTGACAGCAGGATTTTTTCCATCCCTGAGCCGAGTGCAGAACAACAGTAGCTTAACCATCCTAGAATCCATAATTATCAGGAGAAAGCTGTGCAATCGTTAAATACTCAATCGTCCTCAGTGGTGTTTATAGCTTTGATTTGAGCAACTGGTTTCTCACTCTGTTTTGTACTTATTTATATTTGATCTTGTTCTTTCTTTGCATATGGGTAGGTTGTTTAAGATTTTGTGAACTCCTTTTCATTAATGTTGTCTTGGAATAAGTGTTTATTTACTAATATTTTCTACAAAGCTGTTGCCATTGCATTAATTTGTTATTGCAGTGCATAATTTATATTCATATTTTATAGCCTTGAAAATGCGACTTAAATTCGATCTGGAACATACAACATTGAAAATAAACTGTGAATGATGAGGATGCCTTTCCCTATATGCTTCCTTCATGATGTATACTACATATATATATATATATATATATATATATATATATATATATATATATATATATATATACTCATATATATATTATAAAAGTCATTATTTATAAACATCTATGAGCCATCCGGATTTTGAATAAGTCTAATATTTAGTTAATACACAGAACAATTGTATGTATTGAAGTGCTATATATACGTATGTATACATATATGTGTGTGTTAGTGTGTGTATTAACAGATAGTTAGACACAGAAATTGAAATGCATAGTGAAAGAAATATATATATATATATATATATATATATATATATATATATATATATATATATATATATATATATATACATATACATATATATACCATATAACCATATGTATAAAATAGGGAGTATTACAGATAGGAGAAGAACAGTCAAGCTCATCATTGATGTATTTATTATTAAGTGCCAGGATCACCATATCCCATCTTTTCTGGCTAAAAGATACAAAAGCACTAGTAAACTGACAGCAGAGCTTGCAAAATTAAAACCCTTTAAAGATTGAAAAATAATAATGACAAAACAAAAATAGATTACCTTCAGTAGTAGTCCCCCAGAGGATGAAAACTGAATAGAGTAAACAAGGTAGCAAATATAAACAAAGGCCAGAAGTGGGGTTACTGTTTGACCGTTTTAGGAAGAGACTTTTGCCTCTTAAACTGACCATTAACCTTCTGACAGCTCTCATTGTTTTGCGCCTGTTATCAAGCACGTGTACTATAATAAAGAAAGTTCTGAATGAAATTTGCTGTCCCACTTAAATTTAGATAAAAAAAAAAAAATTCAATATATGAAAATGATAGATGCAAAAATTTGACTATAGATGTGTCATTTTGGTTTTGTTTTGGATGCTGTACTGGCTTGGAAGTATTTCTTGAGTTGTCTGTCTACTATAGTTTTTATTATTACTGTTCCTTTGCTGTTATCGAAGTCATATAATTGTGATATAGTTTTGGGCATAGATTGTTTTCTTTCGTGTATACTGATCCGTCTTTACTCTTGCTGCATCAGGTTGAATTTCACTGTACTATAGTAGCTCATAATAAATAATTCTTTTAAATGTATTACACCATATATATCTACTATCCTGTATATATATATCTCTCTCTATATATATACTCTCTCTCTCTATATGTATATATATATATATATATATATATATATATAGAAGTGTAACAAATATTTAAAATCTTCATATGAGCTATTTTATAACTATAGTAATTAACAAATACATGAGTACTCAGATATTATACAACTAATTAAAGCTCACTTCTATATATTATATATACTAATATATATATATATATATATATATATATATATATATATATACCTATATATATATATATATATATATATATATATATATATTACACATACAGTATTAGATTTCCTGTGCTTTTAAAGCACTGTCATATGTCCATGCTGTAGCATTTTCTGACATAATGTGATTTTTAAGATATTACACTTTCTGTCGAAAAACAGATCTATATTTCAGTTTATTTCAATTTCAGTGTTCAACAGATATGCAACCAAGGAAAGCAATAAATTTATTTCAAATCAAGTATGAGGAACGTACTTGCCAGAAGAATCATCGTCAGGGATGCTACATCGATAACAAAAGAATCTATATATTTATCAATGCAAACATCTCTTGAAGCATCATCTCTATTTTTTATATCTTTATAGTATCTCCACATCCCATTGGCCAGTTGCCAGAAGATATGGATTCAATTATTCTTTATTGAGCAGATCCTGGGTACACAAAATGATTCTTCTTTGCCCACGTGTAGTTTTACTGCCCATATGGTTCATGTTTGCATTATACTGGCATTGATATGTAGCACCTTCTTTCCTATGTCATGATCTCTTGCTGATCTGTCAATCCATAATCCATTTTCTTTACATGAATGTCTTTTACAACTTTTACTAATTTTTATTAGCTGGTCTTTAGCATCACTTTTTGAGACATTGTCGGAGGTTTATTAAATTCGAACTGAATGATAAGGCGTTATCAACACTTTGATATGAATGGCTATGTTGGGAAGAAGCTGGGTTTTAAACCATTTTCAAACACACTTAAATTCTGTCTGAATTTCTAGATTACGTATCCTGTCAGCTAGGTCTTGATCATTGATAAATATTACCCAGAAGTATGTTATCCATTTACCTTAATATTGTGATTGTGTTACTTACTCTCAATGTTATTGATGTACAATTAGAAGGAATAAATCATGAGTAAATTTTTATTCTCTCTCTCTCTCTCTCTCTCTCATCTCTCTCTCTCTCTCTCTCTCTCTCTCTCATTTTTTTTTTTGCCAGTAATTGGAATGGTAGCGGAACCACATAAAAATGATGAACATTCTTATGATTAGTTTCTGACGAATATAAATAATTTTTTTTTAACTATAATACCTAACTGTGGTGTGGCTGTGCTTACGGATTCAAGCAAATTAGAAAATGACAAAAAAAAAAGACTGTCATCCTCAATCAATTACAGTGCTTACCTAACGCTTTAAACTGATATATAGTACTTATCCTATGTTTATTTATTTGTGTTGTTACGTATTAATTGCACATAATATCTATATCACGGATCGCTACTATCACAATATTATCATATAAATAAAACAGGTTAATTTGCAGCAAAACAACAAATACAACCTTTGTTACAATGATTGTTTACGATTTCACGTGCATGTTGGCATGCTCGGGTGACTACCGTCTGAGAGAAACCCTCGGATTGGTAAGTGTGGAGGTCTCATCTCGGCACGTAATCAAGGGTTAATGAATTCAGATTTTTATTTTCCTGGGCCTACAAATATAAATTCTCTACTGCAGTGAAGTACACAGTTCGCTTCTCGGTTTTGACCTAAATGTTTCAATTAACATATTTTTAACACTTTTCGCTTTTGTTTCCATCTTAAAACGAAAGAATAAGTAGTTTGCTCTACCGTATTTACGGTGGTGGATTCAATTGCATTTCCTAGATTCAAGGACCACCATTCAAATAGTTCGTGTATCATGTTTTCATGACCATCGTTTCGAAGTGGTTTCTAAAGAATTTCGTGCGAGTGAAAAATCAAATATTTGTAACTACGTGGCGATATTACATGTGCTTTCCAATATGAACTGTTTATCCACGATTCCAAATCAAGTTCTTTGTAACATCAGCTTTGAAACAAAGGATCTCTCTGGAGGAAAACTTTCACGTCTATTCTTATTTTTTTCCTCCGAGTCATAAAGTGGAAGGAGCATTGCCCGAGAAAATATTAGATTGATGCATCAGCGGAATGTGGATGTGGGAATGGAAAGGGAACCAAACGTCCTTTCCTGACCTTCTTTTCTTTTCTCTACAGGTAGCCTCACTGCATTGATAACAACAACAGGCGACTAGCATATTCGACACCCTTTCACCCTCAAATTAATTGAACTTCATTTTAAAAAAGTTTTTTTCATATTAAAAAAATTTAACTTCATATTACAAAAGTTTACGTTCTAAAGTTGATTCAAATTAAAATGTTGACCCTGAATTTAAAAAGCTGGTTAAAATAAAAAAAAATGACTCAGTTTTTGAGTTGAGTTGAGTCCATTTTACATTTCCCGCCTGATGGGGATGGGTAACCCACGTGTTTAAGCGATCCGTCCGCACTTGGGTAAGAGTTGGGCAGGCCTTGTAAGCCATTAGCGCGCACCAACGACCAGTGTTTACACTCTGGTTGGCCCGTGCGCCGGAGTGCGTTTCCTTACGCTTCCTTTCTCCAAGCCTTCGACCTGGAGGTGGTAGTCCACGCCTCTACTCTTTAGCTGCAGCGCTATGAGAATCATAGTGCAGCAGATTGCTGTAAATTGTTATCAGATAGTGAAACAAGCATGGAAATTTGGCACAAACGTTCTAAGACTACGCTCTTAGAAAAGGGCGCTGTACCTGAAAGTGAATGGCGTATTTTTTTCCGTGGCCGCCATCTATGTTGAATTCACTGGTTTGAGGGCATCTGTGGATGGAATATGCCAGTTTTTTTAAACCTCGACTTTTAGGTTATAAAATGTTCCATACCACACATTTGTGAAAACCCCTTATAAATGAATTATGTAGATGGCGTACAAAATGGTTGCCATAAAGTTTTTTCTATCCCCGGCGCTAGCAGACGCCAGAACCAACTGTTTTTATTTAATGGTATATTCGTAGTGATCAGACAGTTTAACTAACATGCTATTTTCAACTGAAATAGTAATGGTATGGTCACATACAACATTGTCTAAGACTGTAACCATAAAAGAAAAGAAAGAAATACGGATAAACGCAACCAATCTATGTATAGGTCTCTCAACCTACACCTTTGAAATTCGAGGATAGAAGGTAGGCATAGCATGACACGTTGGATGCTCAAGCTAGATTATCTACTGAAGGGCAATATTTATCTAGACTTCACATTTGCAAGTGCACCAGAAGCTGTGCAGAGGAGGCCAACAGCACTTGCCTTTCCCGACAGCCTGCTTTGCATCCACATTTGGTAAGCTGTTGGCAACTCTTGCCCAAGTGAGTTGGTTGTCAGAGGACTTGCCATGCTTCACCAGACTTTATATCCCCACTGGCAGGTTCTGGCTGTGGCTGACGCTGTACTGGGTGGCCTGCCCCACACACAACCAGCCTGTACGCCCAACTTGCAGCTTGGTGTGTTGGAGAGAAGCTCCTGGTTGGTGGAATGGCTCATATGCCCTTTGTTTTCTGGCAAACATATCAAGTCTAGCCTCATCACAGTGCCAGCAGTGCTGGATCTGCTCATACATAAGTATGACAAACCTCTCCAGGACCTTCAGGTCACTCTCTTCCACTCTGAGAGGGTAGTGACTCAGTTTGGAGAACACGGTGAGACCTCTGGAAAGATGTTCCATGTCTGTGGGCGGTCTTCTTGCCCTTGCTCGGAGAAGGCTGACACTTGTATCACAGCAACCTGTGAGCATGGAAGAAGAGCATGCCATTCACCTTCTCTGGCCCAGAGAGTTGCACAGGTCATGCACAGCAATCAAGCGCAGGCTCAGCGCCCGGCCAAATACCACCCGCAGCTTCTCTAGCCCTAGATTGTGGAGAGTGGGCTTTTGACTGCAACGACAAGAACATCTGTGTCATTTGCTTTATGCGTGATGGTCTTGGCTCCATGTTCTGTGGCATGTTGGCATGGAGAAGATCACGAGGTGTCAGCTTCCTCATGAGAACACTTTCCAGTCCCTGAAGACTAGCCTCATGAGTGCTGAGGACTGTAGACCCTTTCATTGGCAATGACAACATTTGTGCTTGAACATCTGGGCAACTTGTCTGCCAGGAACTGGAACAACTCTGTCTTGTTGGCATCGTGTCTTGGAAATTGCGCCAGTTGGATGCAGGTGTGTTCTTGTCTGGCATCATATGCGCCCTTCCTCATGACCACGTTGGAGCCTGGTCTCAGCTTTGAGGCTGGATGTATTAGCGCCATCAAATACAAGATGTGATGATGTGTACTTGCTGCTACAGATTGTATCACAGGCAAAGAAGTCGCAAAGTGCATAGCCCTCAAGGTCTCCTTTCTTTGGTGGCAGGCATGGACCAAAGCTGATCCATCTACAATGAGGACATCAGTCTTTGGTTCTTTGTCTTCTAGAGGTAACACACTGGCCCTCAGGACTGAGGTCAGCTGAGACTTCTGACATGTACAGCCTACCACCTCACTAAGGGAAGCTGGGAATGTTTGATTCTCGTGCTGGAAGAATTCCTACAGATCACATTCGCTCTGACGGGATATAAATAGCTTTGAAAAGCTGGCAATCCTCCTTCAAGTTTTCTGCTTTGACTGTTCTACCCAGGAGCAGCTTCTTGCCTGAAGAAGTCAGTTCTGTTCTTCTTTATCGGCTCATAGAGAGAACTTTGCATTGTTGCCAAAGAGTCTGAAAACTACAGAATTTAGTGCTGACCTCTGTCGAGTGTGTCTGTAGAAGTTCTGCTGAGCTGGGGTGGGCAATGTCTTTGCTTTTGTCTGTGGAATACAGATCTGTCTCTTTAAGAAAAGGACTTCCCAAGTGTTGCAAAGCCAATGACAGCTTGCTGACTCTCTCCAAGAATGTCACCTGCGCATGAGGTGTTTGTTCATGGTGTGTTGACTCTGCTCATTAGACTCCTTACTTTGAACCCACTTGCCTCTGACTTTTTCGTATGCGAAGACTGTGGCGGATGATCTCTGGGCCAGCCACCATCCATCTTCTGAGAACGACGGATCTTCAGTCAGCCAGTAATCCGCCATCAGCAACTATAAAGACATTGGTCTGCTCATGAGCTTGGTCAGGCCATTGCTGAGAACTGGCGACTGGTCTTGTGCACAACCGGTTGCCAGCCTTGGGCTTTCTCCTTAGTGCAACTCTGGTGTGAACTCTCTAGAGGTAAGCATGTCCCTGAGGTGAATAGGCGGCCAGCGGGCATGGTTGTATTATTGTTGGAAAAGTAGGGTATCAGCTCATTGTGCTACAGCGGTAGAGGACAAAAGGTGGCCTCACGGAAGGACGATCAGTAGGAATATCCTGATTCCATAGACAACACCATGTGCAAGAAGTGAACAATGGACTCTGCTGTCTTCGAGGTCACACCACTCACTCCAAACTCTAATACTCATTGTTGTTTGCTTTTTCCTCAGCACAGTAATGGTGTGGGATTCAACTAGGTTGGTCTCCTACACCTAGCCCGATCATTCATCCAGTGCCATTTAAGTCCGTGTGATCTGTACACCATCGGGTAAGTACATGAACCATCATGTACAGCCCCCATACCCTTATTTCAGCTCTCCCGCTGGCACATCCCTGTCTATTCAGGTGTGGCTATCTAACTAGCTGGTCTGGGGCTGTTAGAAAGCATTTGGGACACTAAACTAAACTATCTACAACTGCTATTCTAAGACTACAGGATTAGTAAAGCTGGATTAGCTGGCACTGAACCCCCATCTTCTGAAGTTACACAGCAGTGATGTCACCAGTGTGCCTGATTTGTGTGCAGACATACACTCTTTTACATTTATTAATTTTCCTTCAAAATTGATGAGTTATTCCGAAAGAGATGGCCTCATTGGGATCTAAAACCACAGAAACCAAGATCCATGCCAGCTTGATAATTATTTGAGCAGGCATTATTTCTCATTATAATTGTGTTCTACCTTTTCTTGGCAGCCATATAGCCCCCATATTTGAAGTAAAAACTGTACTGAGGCTTCTACAGAAACATAATATTCACAAGAAATAGTATGGAAGAGCTTCCATATTACTAAGCAAACATACCATTCTAGTGAAAAATTAGCCAAAATCTGCTTCGATGCAGCATGCATCTTGCAAATTTAGCGCCATATTAATTTTCCGTGGCCAGCGGCCTTACTGCAATGGGGAACTTTAAGAGCACTTGTGCAAATTTCATCTTGTTTCATATCTGAACAGTTCTTATGAAATACGGTGTCTGCCTCTCAGGAGGTGCAACGCAGGAAGAGGAAGGAAGGAAGGCTTGCCAACCCTACCGTGGTGCTTTACTCCCGTCAGCTCACTTGGCAGGCGTCTTGCCAACCCGAAAGGTCTTAGGTTTGATGCGCCTCTGACACACGTCAAGGCCTCGCTTCCCTGGTGCAATGATCACGGTTAACTGGACGAACATGGGTCACTCATGGCGCTTAATAAACACCTCCATGGTAAGTTGGCAAACTTGCCCCTTCCTGGTGTTGCACCTTCAGATTCTAGCTCTTGCGGCCTTGAATAGAGTAGAGGCGTGGGCTCACCACCTCTAGGTCGCATGCTGCACAAGAACCTCGGCTCGACTCCCTACCCAAGTGCGGACGGATCGGGCTTAAATACGGGTTACCACTCACACCGGCAGGCAGAAATGTAATTGACTCAGTCAACTTTTTAAAGCTTGGTCAATTTTTATTAATTTGAAATCCAGCTTTTTTTTAAATTGGAGGTTCAACATTTTTCATTTGAACTTCAACTTTTTTAATTTGCAAGTCAACTTTTTTTAATATGAAAGTCAACTTTTTTCATTTGAAGTTCATTTTTTTAATATGAAAGTTAAAATGAAGCTCAATTTTTTTAACGTGAAAGTCACAACTTTTTTAAAAGTAAGTTCATTTTTTTTTTTTTTTTTTTGGACATTGAAAAGGTGTAGACCAGCGCTAACAAGGTGACAGAGCGACAGAGCAGCTCCCTCTGCTATAAAACCATCAGAGTCCTGTTCAGTACCCAGAACTGGCAAGCAGTGATTAAGGTTTGAAGTGTTTCAGGGTTTTTGGGGCAGTCCGAGACTGTAGCTAAGAGTTTGGTTACGAAAGATGTAATGTCCGGAATCCGATCTTGGGGAATAGAAGTTAATTACAGCAATGTCAAGATATGAGTTGCAACAGGGTTCCTGCTTAGATTTTTTTAACCAGACTGATAAGGTAATGGTATGTGCAAAACACATGACCCACACGGGTGTGCGGATAACTCATTTTGTTAAAGCAATATCTAGTTCTTTTTTGTGATGAAGTACCCGCCTCCTCTGCGTGATCAGTCTTATGCTAATTTAATCCCCAGCAATTCCTGAAAGTAAAGGTAGAAGATGTTTTAGTGTAAAGAAGATGGAAAGCTGCAGGGCTTTGTTTTGTCTGTCATAGACCTCTCTTCAACCTCCAGATCAAACAGTCAGAATCACCTTCAGCAAATATCCTCCGTAGGGGAGGTAGTCGTCAGTGCACCTCATGCGGTGCACTGTAGGCATTACTTAAGGTTCTTTTAGCATGCTTTCGGCCCCTAGCTGCAACCCCTTTCGTTCAGCATAGCATGCATCGCTCATGTTCTCTTTCTTCCAACACTTTCCCACCCCTCTCTCATAACAATTGATTCACTTAGTGCAGCTGAGGGTTTCCCCTCTATTACACCTTTCCAAACCCTCTTACTCTCAATTTCCGTTCCAGCGTTGAATATTTCTAGGTCCAGTGTAGCCTCTGGTCTAAATTCTATATTC
This sequence comes from Macrobrachium rosenbergii, assembly GCF_040412425.1. Taxonomy (NCBI): domain Eukaryota; kingdom Metazoa; phylum Arthropoda; class Malacostraca; order Decapoda; family Palaemonidae; genus Macrobrachium; species Macrobrachium rosenbergii. The sequence goes on along the minus strand of NC_089785.1, from coordinate 8,831,738 downwards.
AATTTAATTCAACAAATATCGTAATCCCCGGTGAGTTGGGCAGTGAATATTGGCAAATATTATAATGATGGAATGACAAGATTTTCATTCCATTCCATAACAGTAATTGGCTGCTGGGGAGTTCTGTCCTCTTTGCTGACTAAAATTCTCCTCCTCTTCCGTTTTGCGTGATTCCTGAAGCTATCCTGGTTTTAGGGGAAGGGTCTGCTGCTTACTCTGGTAATAAAATCTTCTGTTGTATTCCAGTTGTCTTTCCTTTTGCTTTATTCTTCATCAAATATACAATTCATCGCCTATTCTGGCTTCCCAAAGACATTTAAGGCGAGATTGTTACGAGAAATTAAACAGGCCTGTTATGTGTTATAGCTTCATTCTTTTATGCAAAGTATTTGGAGAATATAAATTTTTATTAGTGGATATTCAGACGCATCTGTAAGTTAGCTGAAACAGGAAAAATTCTAGACGAGGAGAGAGAGAGAGAGAGAGAGAGAGAGAGAGAGAGAGAGAGAGAGAGAGACTTCAATTCGTCAGAAATTTGAGTTCCACGAAAAGCTTTTCGTTTTAATATTCATCGTGTATTTGTATCCTTGAAGGGCACAGAGCCTTAAAATCAGAATTTACTATCCTTATAGACCAACATGAATGTCCTCCAAATCAATGGACATTTTTGAGGTCCTGAGGCAAAAAGCAATAGGTGTAAGATTATAGGAAGGAAGAGATAAAAAGACGAAGATCTCAAGAAAATATCCTTTAGATCCAGTCTGAATCTTTACTGCCACATTTCAACTTGTTCCTTTTCATGCGCCAGCCTACTCTTGGACGCTCAAGGCTTCCATAGACCCATAATTGTTAAGATTCATTATTTCGTATTTGTTTATTTTTCTCTATGCTTTCTTTAGCATTTTATCGCATGTGAAAAATATTTTAGCTTCTACTACAAAAGTTAATGTTCTTTTTGGTGCATTGTTTTTGAAAGAAAATGTATTTTTGATAATAATAATAATAATAATAATAATAATAATAATAATAATAATAATAATAATAATAATAATAATAATAATAATAATTCACGAAACTCTAAGCCATAAGACATAGCCGAATAATAATAATAATAATAATAATAATAATAATATGTGGCGTAAATAATAATAATAATAATAATAATAATATGGATAATGACAATTCCAAACTACTTTGTCTACCGTGCAATCAAAGCATTGGAAGTGGATCATATCCTATAAAATGTGTCATTGAAAAGACCTTCTCGGATTGCATGTTTGTTTTAAACTTTCTCTCCTGGCGAGGGTGGAATTTTACTGATCAGGATATAATTAATGCATTCAGCATTTGATGTTCCAAATAAAAGTCATGTGCTGTAGCATTCAGTGGGTATGTGCAGTCCAGAAACGTGGCTTCAGAGAATACAGGGAAAATTCGCTTTGATTTCGTAGAATAGTATATTATTTTAAACTTCTGCCAGGATGTTCTGTTATTAATAATTATATATATATGCAATTCAAAATCCTCTGTATTATCGTAATATTGAACTCACCGTGCGTTCACGCATTTGTTATGTCAGATGGAACAGTTTCACTGAAATTATATATAAACTGTAGAAATAAAAGCATCTGCCAATAGTAACAGGAATAGTGAACTAAAATGAATATATTTGTCTACTGTTTATCACTTTCTGTATTTTAACAACCAAAAAATGCAAAGCTTTACCTTACCTACGAAAATGATGATGATCCGTTATAAGGGTTGACCACAAATACCATAATAATTAATTTCAAAGTAATTTATTGACAAATAAATTCGTCATGAATTCACACTTTTATACTTGGAAATGAATAGGTCTTTAATAATATACTGATACATTCTCAAAGGAAATTAAATGCTCAACTTCTTTTGCATTGAAGACTAAATTCCTAATTAATTTGAAATGAGGAAGGAATCATTCAATGCCGAATTGCTAAATACACATAACTTTCCCTAACAGAGCCGAGATTTTGAAACAATAAAAATTCGTCATATTTATGAACATATTAGATCTGCTCCCTTAGTCTCCTGCTTTTACCATTTTTTCTTTTATGAATATTTATCTAAATTCAAAATGTTAAATGGTCAAGCATTTAGAATGAAGTTACTTTATCACACATAAATGTCGAAGTTATTTATAAATGAATTGAAAAGATTCATTTAATTTCCACTGGCAGCTTTTGATAAAACATTTTAATATGTATAACGTAAAAAAGTATTTCTATGAATAATCGAGGAAAGGAGAGCAAAGCGCTTTGATCATGAAGACTGTTTAGATAAAATCGTTCATCTGACTTTAAACACTTCCTTTATATTTGTTAAATGCGCAGGATAAAAGCGAGAGATTGAACAATGCATTAGTAGAAGGGGTTAATGTAGATTTGATGATGCTTGTGAAAGAGGCGATTGAAGGCAAAGGTCAGTGTCTACAAATAAATTGCATCCAGAGGAGATGTAAGGTAGGGCTGACTGGGAAATAGTAAAGAGTGAATTAAATGGTTTATAGGTGAAAAAGCAATGTAAGTTTATGCAGCCAAATCTTACACCAGAATGAAATATTTTTTATTAATACTTGAAGTTTGGGATTACAGAGAGAGAACTCAGTTTGGCATACTTCAATAAATACAGAGCAACCTATGATAGAATTTACAGAGAGGATATATATCGTAGATGGTTGATTTTGTAGAGCAAATAAAGTTGTGTAATTGAATTGAAATGTGTTGCATAGTATAAAGAATAAAGACTTTTGTTTCGGTAATCCAAGGATGAACATGTTAGTGACTCTCTCTCTCTCTCTCTCTCTCTCTCTCTCTCTCTCTCTCTCTCTCTTTCATTAGTGAGTCCACCAGCAAAACTGTGAATTCATTCAGAAGTACCAAATCCAGGTTTCTACATTTTATCAAATTATTCCTCTCATCTCTTATTCATGACCTCACATAAATATTTCGCCAAACGTTCTTCTCCTGATGCTTTCATTGTATATAACTTTCGCATTCATATCACAAGCAACTGTTCCCTTATCTCTAATTGGTATTTCTCTATAAAATTCTACAGTTCAATATAAAATTCCTCTTTTATTTCCGTGGAGTTCAATCGTTTGTGCATAGCATGACATAATACTCAAATTACACTGTTTTTATTCAGAGTATTGCCTGCAGCAATCTGCGGCACGCTGTTCTCCTGACAGTCAGGGCCTGTTCTGCATTTAGTTAAGATCATAGTTTCTCCCTCTCTGCTAAATTTAATTCCGCTTGTTGTATCCTTCCAGTTTGATTCGGGGTTCTTCTATTCCAGTTCCCTATCCTCAGTTTATCCTTAATTTATAATCCCACAGATTCTTAGCCGAATCCTGTGCTTTTGTCAGGGAGCCATTTCCAAATTGTGCCTATCCACCTAAGTGGCAGAATCCATTGACTAAGTGCACTAAAGGATAACCAGTTCCTTACAGTGTTCACGTCCAAGCTGACTAAGGCCAATGACCCTGTAACTGCCTGTTGGTTTTTAACCTTGGTCATCCCTCAGTCTTCCAGAGCTGAAGCAGAAGAGACGAAGCACTCAACACCTCAACCTCGTTCTCCATCATGCTGACAATGATTTCTGAGAAAAGCTACAATTTTCGACTGTGGGTCTAGCCTTCACTTTAGTGGGCGTCAACATCAAGCAGCACTTGCTCCTACTCTAAGCTGGGGGCCTTAATCGAGAAATGTCAGCTGGTCCAGGTGAATGTTGTGTTTATTAAGGAGGGATGCTAATCTAGTTACAGACTGTAGAAATTATATATATATATAATATTATATATATATATATATATATATATATATATATACATATATATATATATATATATATATATACACACACACACATATATCTGGGAGAGAGAGAGAGAGAGAGAGAGAAGAGAGAGAGAGGGAACATTTACCAACCGAAAATTCACAGCAAAATCGCTCTCCCTCTCTCTCTCTCTCTCTCTCTCTCTCTCTCGATTCCCCCCTCAGAATGAAGCTGTTGGCACTGCTGTTCGTGTAGTTTAAAATTGGCATTCTGTGGAGCCCGCGTTCTTTTATTGTATATGCAGGAGCCATTCGGGGCCCCTGGAATTCAACCAGTTCCTTTATTTGCTGTCAGGGTTTTATGCAGTTGTAAGCATCCCATGCCGAAAGAAAGAAACCTCGAGCACACTCTACTAATGACGTCATTGTGGCGAGATCCAGGAACACAATCCTGTCTAGTCACGCGAGCGACTCTGTTTTTTTGGGGAGATATTGACGATGCTGCCTGATTATACGAACAAAGGAACAGCACGAGAAGTTTTTAATAGCCATCTTCTTTGTCATAATTACGCACTTTTCTTTGCTTGCTCAAACGGATTTATTTTCTTGCCTGTTTAAATCTTTTGTTTTCTTTTATTTACATATTTGCGATATCAGGTTTTTTGTTGCTTATTCATGTTTATGAATTTATCGATGTAGAAATTAAAGAGTAAACCTCGAAAAATGGTGACAGTTTTAAACAACAGCAGGGCTGTGCAACAAGTAAGCTGCCAAATATGCTCGGAAATATAGAAAGCAAAATGAAAAAACATTGAGTGAAATAGTACCATTATTTGGAATTAATTGTCAAAAATACTTTTCCCGGAAAGACCAATTTATTGATCGGTGGGACATTCAAATTTTAATTCATAACATTCTTACTAATTCCACGATAGTTACAGAATATCTAGACATTATTTATCTATTCTCTTGTAAGTTTTCTCAACTAAAAGACTGAAGACACAAAACACTTGACTGGGAAGGAGACATTCTAACCAGTCTTCAATCTCGATCTAAAACCTTTCTCTTTTTCATATTCGTTTGTAGTTGATTCCATTATTCAGGATTTTCAGTTTTCTATCTTATAAGAGAAAAGGGCTTTGCTTGTATGTCAAGGTATGATACCTTTCATAGTGAGCTTTATCTATCTATCTATCTATCTATCTGTTTATCTGATCGTGAAACAGAGGATCTACAAAAGTTATTAGGTGACGAAATTTGGTACAGATTCTGTTACTCGTTCTTCAGTTACTTTCAAGATGTACTTTCCTCTCTCTCTCTCCTCTAAATCTCTCTCTCTCTCTCTCTCTCTCTCTCTCTCTCTCTCTCAGATCGTTGAAATAAATGGATCTGTAAAAGTTACTAAGTGACAAAATTTGGTACAATTTCTGTTTTACATTCTTCAAGATTTTTGGAAAGTCTCTCTCTCTCTCTCTCTCTCTCTCTCTCTCTCTCTCTGCCCAAGATAGCTTTTGCATTGTATACTCAAAGAACTTCCAGGACAGAGCTCTTTCCCAAGTGTCATTGGCCAGAACGTTCCTTTGATGAGAGCTGTTGTAAGTCTTTCTGAAATGCTTTGCTTTTATCGCTAATGATCCTTGTGTTTGGAACTTTCTTTTTACTTTCTCTCTCTCTCTCTCTCTCTCTCTCTCTCTCTCTCTCTCGTGATCTCATTCTCTCAAGCCATGCTGCCATTCTGTTCTATGAGTTTCTGAATTAATGTACCAACCACAAAGGCCAAAATGTATAGAGATAACTGGAGCAATACAAAAAATTCTTCACATATAAAAGTTAAGTTAGAAAGTATAAGTATATATATATATATATATGTGTGTGTATGTGTGTGATAGTGTATGTGGTTTTAGTACGTACACATAGCAAGCCCAAATACTCCATGTAGAGTGACTTCCCATATCTTGGGAAACATATGTAGCTTAGTCTCAGAGGGAGATTATAAGTAAGTGCAAAAGCAAGGGGCAAGCTTCTATCTTAAAGAAGGAAGAAAAAATTCGACTGTCTACCACTGTATCAAAACAAACATGTGTTCAAATCCTGGCCAGGGGCAGAACCACTGTGAATTTTGTCTCCCTTTAGTGTTATCCTCATGGTATGAGTGGGAATTTAATATTACATGATATTTGCGGCAATAACTGTGAGTATGAAAACAAGGTCAACTGTTTTTAGTGACAGAATTTTACACTACCATTCTCTTCATTATATATATCTCTCTCTCTATATCTCAATCTCAATATATATATATATATGTATATATATATATATATATATATATATATATATATATATATATATATATATATGTTATGTAGAATCTGTGGTCACTTTTACCAGACACATATGTAATTCTAATAGCCACAATGGTTAAGTGACCTGGGTTCATCTCCACCAACACTGGCAAATCACAAGTCTCTTCAATTTCTTGTGTTTGGATGTCATTGTAGTTACAAGTATATGCAAAAAGCAATTCGAGAAGTTAAGAGGGCATTGTGTATGCAATTAAATAGCAGAGAAAGAGAGAGAGAAGAATTCGATATAGTTGAGGCATTGTGGCTATATAGAATATACATATATATATATATATATATATATATGAGTATATTATATATATATATATATATATATATATATATTATATATATAATAATATATATATATATATATATAATATATATATATATCTTCTATCATGGTGATGTCAGCCTTGAACACGATTCCTGCTCCAAAGCTGGCAAATTCAGGTGGAGAAGCAATAAAAGGAAGAAAAAACAAAGTGCTTGAAAGCCAATTGCTGAAACAACTATCACTGTCAGAAGTGAAGAAGCGTAAAACAAAGGAGCAAAGACACTTCGCAAGCAATCTGTCACACTTGCCTGAAAAAAAAGAAGGAAAAAGAAGAAGTAAACTTGCACTGAAGCCTAACGGGAAGAAGAATTATATTTATATCTAGTTGATCAGTTGATCGAGTAATATGACTGAGGTCACATGATAGCTTTTTGAATACAGGTGTATCTTTCCCACGTGAGGTAAGCAGTGTGAATATGTCTGTTGCCTAGTTAGGGATTTCGTTTCGCCAATATTCAATGAACTAAAGAGCATAAAAATTCATATTTCCAAGACAAACATGGATAATTCTTGATCCCTGTTCGTTATATTATGGAACAAATTGCAGTTCGTGATATTTGTGAAACAACGCGACATCAAAATATGAGAAAATCACTTTTTGGATCGCGATTAGAGAGAACGCCAGCAGGAAGTCAGTCTTCCTCTCTCCTCTTGTTATTCCAAATGACATCACAGTTAATTTCCCGTAAATTGCCCTAAAAAATGGCAATACTGAGTTAATGGCAATAATCAATGGCACGGGGAACTCAGACCCTGACACTTCACAAAGGTCAAGTTCATCTCTATCCTGCTGGCACGGCCCTTTTCAACGCATTGGCGCCTCTCTCTGCAAAAGTTACTCATGTGAAAGGTCCTTGAATGTCTTGACATGCTGAAAATTCCGATTAAAACTGATGCTTCAAACTATAAATCACAGCTGAAATGCTGGTATACACAACGGCAACAGCCAATAAGAACGCTAGTAAGAAATATACACTAGTTATATATCTTACTAGCGTTCTTCTTGAACCAGAGTATTGTATACTAGTTATAATACTCTGGTTAAAGGGAATGTCAGCATTTTTCTGGTGGTTTATCTCTAAGTCGCATTCACTCCCAGTGTTTTGAACTTCCGTGCGTTTATCATGGTGTGCCTGTGGGCATGAATCATTCAGCTAAGGATTAGTCCATTCCGTTTGTTGTCCTGTTGATGGGAATAGAGCTACAATGTATGAAACAGTCCGTTTAATGTTATCGAAAATATACAATGCATCATATATTTCAGACATTGGGACTGCGCTTTTAATAATCAGAAATACTAAAACAATCACATGTATCTTTTCACCGTCAGAATCCCGTTCAATCTTTTCCCACCTGGAAAGAAACTTTTGCCACGTAATTTTCAATTAATGGCAATACAGAACGGAATATCTGTCTGTCGTTTAGTTTAAATTCAAATAGATTACAGTATATTCACTAAGAACATAAAGCTTTTCTCACGAAGCTGAACAGAGAAGTAGAATTGCATAGCTGCAAGGAATGCGGTCTTTGGCGAGTCAAGGAAAAGAATGGCCGAAATTCCTTAATGGTGTGTTCATGTTAAATGTTTACTGGAGAGAGAGAAGGGGGGGATGGGAAAATAGGGAAGGGAGGAGGAGAAGCAATGAGGTGCTCTCGCAATGCTGAAGTTTCGGCTTTTTTCACCCAACTTTTTACGATGAGCAGAACGGCCAAGAGCAGATTGAGATCTTTGCAAATTGCAACCACAAAAGATCTTTTGTTTGGGCTCTTTCAGGCATGCAGGATTAACAGAATTAATCTCTCTCTCTCTCTCTCTCTCTCTCTCTCTCTCTCTCTTTCTATCTTTGGGGTTTCCAGAAAGGAACAAGAATACACGGTCAAAATATTTTTGATTGATTGCCGATCTTTGGGTAAGATATTCTAGAATTCCCCAAACCTTTTCTCATTGCTGTTTGGTTGTCATTCAGAACCAGCTGAGGTTTGCCGCTGTGGTATAAAATAACACGGTTTTATTAATCGTTCTTGGTTTCATATTCTTTGATGAATATTTTTTAGGACATTAATAAATTGAAAGTTTATTTTTTTATTAATTTTTCATTTGATTGTATATTTAGATAGTTATTTACATATTTATTAATTTATATTTATTTATTTATTTTCTTTATATTTTCTAAATCAAGAAAAAGTCCGAGACGAGTTATTCAAGTAGACTTAAATTTCATGAAATATACATCAGTCTTTGCAAAGGGAACTGGGTAAAAGACAAAGAACTGAAATCCCCAAACAGAAAGAGAAGCAAAATTGGAAAGAAAGCATTGAGAAAGGGACGATTCAAAAAAAAAGAAAAACATAAATAATTTAGACCTGCTATTTCAGATCCTTCAGAGAGCCTGGACTTCATTATAAGATGATGAGAGAATCTTTTATTCATTGAAAGCTTCAGTGACAGACATGCTGTGTGTGTTTTCCAGCCTGAAAGGCATCCGCTCATGTATTTAATAACCTATAAAGGGCAAGCCAGAGGTCCTCTGAATAGCTCAAACCGTAAGGTTATTAGATCCCAAAGCAATAGCTGAAAGACGATACGAGGCTCTATGAAGTCTTTGTGGGCGTTTCATAGTCAAAAGACCAGATAACGATGTCCTCCATTGCCCTAAGATATCCCGGGGACGCATTCATTCTCTTTTCATTGCCAATTCCAAACTTATGCCCATCAGCGCCATTCTCCTGGTCTCCTGAGGCCCATCAACGCTCCCATAAACATCAGGCATCAAACATCAAACATCTGTGTTTTTCTGTATTCGTTATATACCTTTCATTTTTTTTTAGTCTTTTTAACACAAGGCCTGTTTTTAACAAGAAATTGGCCTTATTGGTTTGTTCAGTAATAAATTACATTTATTATTATAAACTATACTATATCCAACATTACTTCATCTTCTTTTTAGAAAAACGACCTTTACAAGTCTTGGTACTAGTTTTATAGTTTTTTTTTACTTTAAATTAAATTCAGTATCTACTCTTTTTGTACTGAGCATTTTCAGTAACTTCCAGTTGGAACTCGTTTCACCTCAAATAGAATTTCTAAATCATAAGTATTTGAGGATAATTGCTTACCTGCCTTTTTGTTTCACAGGTGTTTTTCAGTTTCTTGACAAAGTTTTTATTCCCAAGATCAGTATGCCTACAGTAGCTAAACTGCCCTTCTATGCTAGCCTTCCTTTGATTCACGATGAGTACTTTATAAAGAAATACGAGGTCTTATTTTATTATGCCCCGCCATTAATTAACAATGCCCCGTCCATTAAACTGAATAACATTCCCACTAATCCAGTTACAATCTGAAGTCTTTTCAAATTTAGACAGCCTAAGTCCCTTGGTGACCTCAGGTGTTGTATAGAAATTCGTTTGTCCTAGATGTAGTCTGGGGAGACTACTTTCGTGAGATCGACACCGAGGTTGTTTAAGGTGCGATTGGATTGTCATAGGGGCGTCAGTTATCTAACTGGTGTCAAATTAAATAATCCTGAGTTCTCTAAATTCCAAATCATGCAAAAGAATGCAAACATAATATCCATTACAAAGATTTTAAAATTCTGGGCAGGGCACCGAACCACCAAATGTTGAAAGTTGTAGTTATTATTTATAAAGCGGGCAGTGCCCACTTACACGCCCAGTCTTCTTCTTCTTCTTCGGCATCTTCATACCTTCGTGAATTCTGCTGGTCTGGTTGTGCTCCCATATAGTCATTCTGTTCCCTTCTCCTTTCTGAAGACTTGTTTCCTTCCTTTAACCTAATGTAGGTTTTTGTCATTTTATTACTTTTTTTAATTGATTAACACTAGTATTAATTTTATATTAGTTCCTTTTTAGCCTGAGAAACGATGGTTTCTTTTTAGCTTTAGAATGAGACGCTAGTCTTGAAACGTAACGCCATATGCTTTCAATAAAACATCTTAAAGACTTCTGGGATATGTCTTCTCCTCCTGATTTGGATATTCGGTGAAGTTTTTAGAAACTGTCAACTACCTGCATTATATATATATATATATATATATATATATATATATATATATATATATATATATATATATATATATATATAATATATATATATATAATATATATTATATATATATATATATATATATATATATATATATATATATATATATATATATATATATATTTATATATATATATATATGTATTGTATATTATTTTGAAATCGAATATTATATATATACATATATATATATATATATATATATATATATATATATATATATATATATATATATATGTTTAAGATTATTTTGATCGAATATTCGTAAGAATAAGACATTATTTATAGCACCCCTACTGTCCCCGGAACTTATTTCAGTTAATAATTATAATCAAATAATGCTAAAGAGCGTACTAGAACATTTCAGTATAATTTAGCTATTAAAGAAGTACAATTTAAATCCTAATATTCATTCATAGTATCGCAGATTCCCAGTAGCATTTGGGCATAATAAAAATAACAGTCAAAAGTCACTAAATCCCTTCGTCCTAACATCTGTGTTCCTGGACCCTCAAGACATCCAGAACATCATTATTATGAGCCATAAAACCAGTAGATGAGATGTCACAGAATCACTTACATGATTTCATTGTCACTTTATCATCACGCTTCATTTCCCAAAGATGATTATGAGGATATTTGGAGTCTAGCATTTTCATTATAATTATAATGTATTTATTGAGCTAAAGAGTAATTGCAACAGTGTAATAAATAATAGGTACAGTGTTTGTGGTACTTGAAATCCCTTTTTTTTTTTTAGTGAGGGAATTCCAATTTCATAAACACCTGCAGTCATTTTAATTAACTGAAATGTTATTTGCTACAATCCAAAGCTAAACTGAGATAATTCGACACGGGTCTTTCCTAAAAAATAAATGAATAGGTAGAGAAATAAACAAATACCTCATAATCAGATACGTTCTCTTAACATCCATCTCCCTTTGGTGCTCATATCATACTGATCTGTGTATTAGTCCATTTAGCAATTAATACAATAATAATTAAAATTTACGTAGCAGGTTCAGTAAAGCGCCGCAGTTGAAACGTGATTCATATTGGAAGTAATTTTTTTTTTTGTAATACTTGAAATCGTTGTATTATGTTGTGTCTCCACTCTTAATGTTTTATCTTTGCCTTCCGCTTGCTGTGTAGATTTTACATGCAGCTTCAAGTCCTTTATCCTGCAGTCATATTATTATATATGGAGACCTTCCTTACATTTATATACAGGTATGTTAATTGCATAATACAACGACAGTGAGAATACTTGCTGTAAATGACATGCCACTTGCTCTGCATATCAGAAAACACAATTGCTCTAAGCTGCATCATTTGTTTATGTTATTACATTTTAGGAAGATCGAGTGTAAAGAGTTTACGTCATAGAAAGTTATGGGGTAGTTTTATGATGGTTGAATTAGTGAATGATATACAATTGTCTCCTAATATTTGATGTCACATACAAATGAGACACAGAGTTTTCATAGTATCTGTGTCATTTTGAAATGTGATTGAACGGGCAGCCTTACCTCTGTTTCATGCCCACACTTGAAGAGAAGGGCAATGAAATAAATAAAAACTAGGAGCAACAGAGACGCCTCTTAAGGAAAGAAATGTCATTACAGTCTGGACAACAGAAACAGACAGAGAATTCCAAAGTTTGGCAGTGGACGGGAGTCAAGTCACTGAGCTGCGTAAAGTGTAGATCACTCGGTCGTAGATCCTTATGCCAGACACTCTGCCAAATCCATTGGAGATGTCAAGAGTAATGAAACGATTCTCCGAAGTACAGTAGAGAAAATGACCACACATGAGTGAAGTCGGGAAGTAGGTCACCGAACGGGACTCAAAAATGCATTTTCAAAGGATTCTCCTTCCATCTTCAGAGGGACTTTTGACTTGAGTTTCCAAGCATGAAAGGCTGCCACTCCACTCACATTTCAGAATGACACAAACTATAAAAACCTTTATGTGTCATTTGTATGTGATATCAAATATTAGGACATGAATGCATTGCATAACACTTAACGTTTCAACCAGTATAAAACTCATACCTTTCTAAACAAAAGTAAACACTTTACAGCCACTCTTTCTAAAATAAAATAACAGTAACAAGTGCTATGGCTCTGACCAACTGTGTTTTCTAAAATACAGAGCAAGTGGCATGATCTTTACACTACGAGATGTGACTGTCATTGTGTTATGCATTCAACATATGTTTATATAAGTATAAGGGAAGGTACCGGAATACGATATGACCGCAGGACAAAAGACCAAAGAATGAGAATTTAGTTATCATCAGTTCTGCCTCAGGAAATCAAACGAATCTTGCTTGGAGAGAGGTATTTATTTTTATAAGATGACATTAAAATAATACTTTTTGTATTAATAAACCCAATTGTTTTACGAAAACACATCTGGGAAAAAAGAATTGTAGGAACTCAGCTGAAAGATAAATTAAGCGGAAAGATGAACGGAAATAAAATAAAAGGAAAGAAGAAGAAAAATCTGGGTGAGGTTAGTGCGTCGGACATTGTGGTTCATGATGGAAGGCAGATTGTGAGTTCTATTTCCTTCAAGATTCAATTTTGGGGCTTTTGTTTTCATAAGATATAAGGAGACGTTTTACCCGCATTTAGTATCCTACAAAGGAAACCAAAGGTCCCCTGAATAGACCAGACCTATAACATCACGGCCCACTGAAAAAAAAATAAATAAATAAAAAAAAAAAAAATTTCTGAAGGACTCAACGAGACCCTTGGTGTCACTGTGGATGTTTGATGCAGCAAGCAAGTTGACCACATCAAAATGACCGAGATCTCACCATAATTTCCCAGAGATATGTTTTCTTTTCCATCTTCTGCCAATTTCAATTGACTCATTTTCAAACCCCCATTCCCATGGAGGCTGATGGTACCAACAATCCCATAAACATAAGAAACTGAATTATTACTTTAGGAATCGTTATTTTTATTATTTTTTTTTACACGTTACTCTATTTTGTTCTCTCTTTCTCCTCTCACTTTGGGTCATTTTAACTTATCGCAAATGCACGTGGTCTCATCATAGTAATAATTAATAATGATATGTTTAAAGGCCATAAAAACCAGGTCGTCTTCCTACGCCTTCCACAGGGTCCTCAGCTCTTTAGAACAACCCATAAAAGCGATGTAAAAAAGTCGTCTCATTTCCTCCTATCAGTGGAAGCGCTTCGTCTAAAAGCTTTATTAAAATGACGGAATATGGTGTTAGGTTGTACTCTGCACTTTATTATCATAATGATTATATTTTATGAATTATATTGCAGTAATAATCATTGTGTTTTCTTACTCTTCTTTATATAACATTCAGTTTGTCAATGGAAATACTGTTTTAGTTTGTAATCTCTCTCTCTCTCTCTCTCTCTCTCTCTCTCTCTCTCTCTCTCTCTCTCTCTCTCTCAGGTATTTAGAATAAAAAATACTTTATAGTTTTAGAATTTCATTATACAATTTCTTGGAAAACTCCAGTTTCCTTGAATTTCTGAGGCGGATGTAAAAGTCATTAATTTCATTCTTAAGGCGACGGCAAATTTTAATTTTCTGTGCAAATTATTTGGAAAGCTTAACTCATAAATACGTTAAAGTCAACGTGCGTCGGGGAAATTAGTCGTAAAACAGAGTTAAATAGAATTTTGTAAGGAGTTGGTTGATTTTGAAGACGAAACCCTGATTTACGCATGAAAATGTAGCATTTATTGATACTAAAGTATTAAATAGATTACCATTTACTATGCTACATCTCATCTTCCTTGAAAGAAAATCCCTGAGTTATATATGAAACCAGCATAATTATTGTACAGCACGCACTAAACGATTAAATAGGACACTGTTTATCACGTTACAGTATTTACAGATAAAAAACTTAATCCAATAATAATAGCAGTAGTAATAACAACTGGCCTCTTGTTCCTATGTTAGATATGAAACAGTTGCCGTAGAGAATCTCCTGTCAGTCCTAATGACGAAAGCCCTTCATAAGGAGGCGTTCGCTTTTAACTTATTTTCTTAGTTTGATCGATCAGATCATACTGATAAGGATTCCATTTCATTCAGGAATTCTACTAAAAGGTAAAATTAATCTTCAGCACTGCCGCTGAAATACGACTCTCGTAATAGAAGGGATTTTATTGCAGATTTGTAAAATAATATTCCATTTAATATCTTCTCTTCCGCGTTTGTTTTTCCGCTCTCGATGTGATACTGAAGCGAATCACAAAATCCTTCATATCTGCAATATGGTGTTCAGGGTGCGTGCGTTTCTGTCTGTGTAAATATATTTTGGCAGGCGGAAAAACCCTTTGACAATGAGAAGCATAAGAGCCATTAATAAAAAGAAAATGCTTCATGCACTAAAAATGAGAGAATAGTTATCACATTGTTGAGAGTTTGTATCTCTGTTTCGTCTTTTATTATAGGTGGGAGAGGGCAGGAGCATTCTCTTTTGGCAGGGAAATAATAGTGGATGATTAAGTGACAAAATTGTACTGGATTTACTTATTCTAAAATTTTTGATATCACGAATAACGTCGACAGAACATGTTTGTCATATGGGGACGAATAGGTTTTTCAATAAAATGTAAATATCTGTAGAAACATACTGAAATATAAAATGAACACTAAATAAAACTCTTCAGGTTGAAAACATTCACTCATTATAACAAGATTCTCTAGTTATCCACTCAAGAAGTGCATCTCTTTTTGAGAGTTCTTGAGGTTTCATAACAGTAGAGAATCTTGTTTTAAACAAGGACTTTTTTCAAAAGATTCTTTAACTTGCATTAAGTATGTTCTTCTACTAAATATATATATATATATATATATATATATATATATATATATATATATATATATATATATATATATATATATATATATATATATGTTATAGATGTTTGTGCATTTATATAAGAGACAAGTTATGTAGAGTTACATTAGCTGGATATGTGGAATTATACATGTACAGTAAAAGAATGTAAAATTGTATGTAACCACTGTCTGCGGTTCTCAGTGCAGCCAAGTAGATGTTAATTTTGTCCCCACTAAGAACTAAATGATCTAGAAAATGCTCCCACGGGATGTGTTAAGACAGCTCAGATAAGTAACCATAAGAAATCTATACAAAACAGAGGGACTGCAGGGCTGTTTTATTTGTGTGTTGTTATTACCTTTGTTGTCCTATTAATATTAAACATCTTAAGTAATGCTGTCTGTTGTTATGCCATAAAGAGATACAAATGGGTGAAAATGGCAAATTAATTGTTAAGGCAGTGACCGAGAGATTCAAATCAATTGATCCAGTAGTGCTGCTTTTATCATAAACAGTGTGAAAGTCCACTGATTGTATTGGTAAAACTGAATTTGTCTTAAGGAAAATTCGTGAATGTGATCCAAGATGAATAGGAATAAATGTTACATAGGCAGTTTCTGGGGCAATTTGAGTCTTTGTTAGGCTATGTTAGGAGAAATGGGAAGCATTGTTATGCTGGATGACCTGAATGCAAAAGTAGTAGATATAGAAAGATATGGTGTGGTTGATCTAAAAGGAAGCTTCAATAGTATACTTAGAAAATCGTGAGTGTAAGAGATTGTTAGGTTATGTTCTAGTAGAGTTTGTGGGAGGGTAACTGATGGATGCAATGATGAGAAGAGGAGAAGCTGGAGGTATGCCTGATCACTATTAATTGAAACCCAATGGGAAATAAAATGTAGCTTTACTTTGAGAAGAAAAAAAATAAGAATGGGGCTAAAAATGTAAACAGGACGGATGAGTTTGATAAGATAGAAGTATGAATATCATGTAAGGTGTGAGTTGTGTAGTAAGTGGGTTAGAGTTGAAGACGCCAGTGAGGAACGAACTACGAAAGAACTAGGACAATAAGTCAACAAGGATGGTTTTATTTCTCCTAAGAAGAAATATAACCAGTTTATGATAGTATTTGTTAATAAATCACAGGGAAAGGAGGACAATTAAGGTTTTTTGAAGCATATCTGGAAGAAAGGATAGATAACTACATATTAAAAACTAATGGATAGATGAGATACTCAAGAAGAATGTGTGAGGGAAGAGTGGGAAGTCGAATGCTGGAGAAAATGAGATTTTGCTCAGGAGAAAGTAAAGTAACCAAACGAAATGAATTAGAACGAATAAGACAAACTCAGCCAACAAAGTAAAAAATTATTTCCAATATCCTAATGATTCTCGTAAGTTATAAAATTACGGTAAAACCAACTGCTTTAAAGCACGTTCAGAGCATTCCTTTTTTTTATGATGCTGGAAGCCCGAAAGGTGATCAGGAAAAAAATGAATTGTCAAATTTTACTTGGTATCAAATTTTGGAGATTCATTCGCTCATGAAACAACCGTTAGGAAGATTAAGTTCATTTGGATTTCATGTTATTTTCAAAGCAAACTCTCTCTCTCTCTCTCTCTCTCTCTCTCTCTCTCTCTCTCTCTCTCTCTCTCTCTCTCTTAGCGAGAAGGAAAATAGCCATTTTACTGCACTTTATCCTGCATATATATATATATATATATAATATATATATATATATATATATATATATATATATATATATATATATATATATATATATATATATATATATATATATATATATATATATATATATATATATATATAGTATACTGTGTGTGTGAGCGAAAACTTCACGAACAAACTTTGTGCACAACCACATTGAATGGCAATGCTACAGCTTCTCCGAATTTTAACCCCCTCCAAAAACAAAAAAAAAACT
>NC_089785.1:8799387-8806887 GCF_040412425.1 Macrobrachium rosenbergii | reverse complement strand
TGATATTATTATTATTATTATTATTATTATTATTATTATTATTATTATTATTATTATTATTATTATTATGTAATCAAAATACACAATTATTTAGTAAAGTATATTACTCCGTAAAATAAACAAGCAAAGACTTTCGTCCACAGGGACGTCGGCTATACGGAGAGAGAGAGAGAGAGAGAGAGAGAGAGAGAGAGAGAGAGAGAGAGAGAGAGAGAGAGAGAGAGAGAATAGAGCATTAGGGTTCACACGGTCAGCGTCAGTTTTGAAATTAAAATGGTTTATTTAATGTTTGGCAATAAACCAGTTGATAAAAGGATGTTCATTTGTGATTGTCTTGTTATCATCAAAAGATATTCCCATGTTTATAGCAGCACCTTCAACTAACTTCTCACGTGAGAATCGTCACTTTTGAAAATAGTTCGTGCACCATCCCAATTAATTCTGTGGTCTAAATTAAAACTATGAGCCAACATGATCTTCATGCGCAGGGCAGCGTTTTGGTGGCTCATAGTTTTAATTTAACCCAAAGAATTAGTTGGGATTGTACAAGAACTGTTTTTAAAAGTGACGATTCTCACGTGAGAAGTTAGTTGCTATAAACATGGGAATATATTTTGAAGACAATCAAAATCAGTATCAGATTCTTAGTTATTTAAACAGAGATAGACGTGATGTAATGGCCTATGAAACCAGGTCAAAATTCTCTAAATAGACCATTCTACAGACGCGTGGGTTCCAGAGCCAAGAGACAATAGCTTCAAGGCCGTTGGCGTGATTGTGGGCGTTTGGGAAGAAGACCGGGTAAAATTTTCATTAGAGATCTCTTCTGTCGTCTTTTAACCCATTTCAAACCTTTTCCTTTTCATACACAATCTGCCGGCTAAAGGTATCGAAAGGTTCATGGACTCTAGCTATATCGAGAATACCATAGACATTAAATTATCGAGAAACTCATAAAATATGAGGTAGGAAATTATTACATTTATCTGTCATAAGTTTTATCAGTATATTACTCCATATCTATTGTTATTTGTTTCATATTCTTCAGTTACGATCACTATATTCTCATATGTTTACTAGGCAAATTCATGGTCTTTACGCCAGCTGTTTTCTAAGTTTGAGGTTTAATACAATAATAATAATAATAATAATGGCCAATAATAATACAGTAGGTGGTCTTAGAAACTAAGCTGCCTCCATACTCCAGTTCTCAAGAAATAGTAAAGATCATGATCATGAGTATAAAATCGTCTTACTTCAAGCTATCACTCACACTGTAATCTGGCGCCTCATAATTGTGCTTCATCATAATGAGGTAATGTGAGTGTTATGATGCTTCATCATATCGCTGTGGCTTTTTAGACTTAACTTTTTCCTTATAATGATGGCTTTGTCCTTTGAATTTCAAAATATTTTTTTTTATCTCCTTGGATAACGTTCTCTTAATCAAAGAGTAGTCTACTCTCTCTCTCTCTCTCTCTCTCTCTCTCTCTCTCTCTCTCTCTCTCTCTCTCTCTCTCTCTCTCTCACTAATGATAGTTTTTACATAGAGTAGTAAAATTATTTCTTATTTTAAATTGTACTGAAATTATTTTATTATATGTATTTTTTATAATATATTTCATATTTTATATTATTTTATATTATTTCTTATTTCATTTAGATTTGGCCTTTGATGAAATACCTTAGAATATTTTTAATGAGAAAGCTCCAATATTCTTACGTAGTTTTTGTAGCGAAAGAAAAGGATTTCGATTTAAAAACTGTATGGAAAACTAAGTCTCGAAAAGATAAGCTCACTCTTCCAAGGATTTCAACCCACATTGTGAAATACAGTGTTTAAACATTTATTTTTCTGTAACACAAACAAATCTTGAATAAATGTACTACTGGATGCATTGTTGGAAAATTACTGATACATTTATAAACAAAAGGAGCGGTTATTGTAATACTCTATGATAAAACTACCTAAATAATAATAACAAATAACAACAACAACAACAACAACAACAACAACAAACACCAACAACAACAATAATAATAAATAATGAAATAATAATAATAATAATAATAATAATAATAATAAAAAGCAACATCATTTAACCATAATCGTTTTCTCCAATAAAAACACAACAAACAAAGAAAAAAAAAACAAATCCTTAGGTGATGAGACTTAACTGTTTGAGATCACTCAGCTAAGTCATTTCTTTCCTGACGATGTCCAGATCAGATTGATCAGGAAATTAGTAATTCATTCAGAGACTAATAACTTAATTAAGAATTACGCGGCGGTATTTATGCCGCATTGCAGTTGTAATCCTCCTCATGTCAAATGGAGAAAATAATTTTAATCTTGATAAGTGTATAATATTTCTCTTCTTTTCTCTTCGGGCTTTCATGCCGTTGTCTGTTTTCATTTTAATCTCTAAGCGAAGAAGAAGGTTTTGCTTTTGACGTTCAGTTTAATTCGTCTCACGAAATGCTAAGATACTTTGTGAAAGGGTTGGCACCAACGGCAGTGAAAGTGTTAGTCATAAGTAGCATGCGCTCTTAGGTGCGTCCACACTGCTGTAAAAACATCTCATAAACACACGTTGGCATCTTATCGCATACACATCACAAATAACAGCTTGAATACAAGCTGTAACGATTTGTTCGTAGTTTTAACTAGCATTATATGCGATCATCAAGCTTGCCAAAATCTCATCCCCTGAGCCAGAGTTAATGTTGCAGTAAGTGGTGGGTGGGGGATCCTCCTGTGAGGGGAAATGAAGAGGCTGATGCAGGGAAGGTTTCTTTTTAGTAGTTTCTTCCTTGAATGATGAGCGTGGCGACTGTTGGTGTACTAGATTTTAAGTATATATATATATATATATATATATATATATATATATATATATATATATATATATATATAAATGTGTGTATGTATGTATTTATGTGTATATATATATATATATATATGTATATATATAATGTGTGTGTCTTGTATTTATGTATATATACATATATATTTGATATATATATATATATATATATATTATATATATATATATACATATTGTATATGTATACATATACATACATATGTATATGCACATACATACATGTATATATATATAGAGTATATATATATATATATATATATATTATATATAATGATACATATATGTGTATAATGTATATGTATAGATATTATATATATATATATATATATATATATATATATATATATATATATATATATATATATATATATATGTATATGCACATATAGACATATGTATATGTGTGTGTGTGTATATATATATACATATATATATATATATATATATATATTATATATTACATATATATATATATATATATATATATATATATATATATATATATATATATATATGTTATATAAATGCCTGGAAGGAGAGAGAAACAATGGATTACCGTGCTAGTCTTCGACTTACTGTCCTCTTCTTATCAGACTGAAGAAATATAAAATGTTTACAAAGAAAGCCCATAAATGACAGAAAGGAAAATTGTACCTGAATCCAACACAACTGGCTGATTAGCAGACCAACAAAACAGGGATAATATTTAAGAAGTAGGGACAGGACAATTAAAAGATTATGCAAGGAAGGTAACTAACCACCAAAAAAATGATAAAAGTACAACTCAGTAATTCTCATTTTGGTAAACAGTACCGATTTTTACAAGGTGAACATTTAAAAAAATATATATATATTAAATATAAGGAATGCATGGAATATATATATAAGGTAATTAATTTGTAATTAAGTCAGAATTTTATCTTTAGGTCATTCTTGAACGTTTTACTAATACAGGGATCCAAATAATACGTGCCAGATTACGTTAAAATTACAACTGAAGTATGTTGTATAATAGTGGATTCTAAAAGGCTTCTGTGAAAAATCTTTTGATCTGGCAATCACTGAACTTTCAGTCCAATTTATCCTGTGAGAGTTTTCACTTTAAGTGAATGAATATAGCATTGAATGTCTGTGCAGTTTTGACAGAATACTTATGCTGTTTAATCCATACATCTAAATCCTTGCTAGATTGGCCAGTATAAAAAGGGGGGCAGTCCAAACATGGGAATTTTATATATGTGTTGTTTTCCTTACGGCAATTTTTTATTAACATTCCTTTTAGTGTGTTATTATATGAAAAACCAGGTTGACATTAAAAAGAGTTTAACAGTGATTTTATAATAAAACCACTAAAATTAGCAAGCAAAGGAATGTACTTAGGGTTTCTTTTCTCCATGTTAATAATTATAAAACGTTTGTGGGCTTTATAACAAATATCTAGTATATGTGAAGGATATAATCTGTCGTTATTTTTCGTATGTATTCGATTTCATCCAAATACTGGGGACTGATAAATGCACAATGCTCTTGAAAACATAGAAGAAAAAATGGATATTTTGATATTAAGGTGATGGCCTGAATAAAAATGGACGCAAGTTACGTTGTTAGTTGGTTTCCTACAAATACTGAATTTGCATTGAAATGGTTCTCTATGCATTGAAACATCTAAGAGTGAGGCAGTTTTTTTTCTAATTCTAAAGTAAACTCTGACTGAAACTGTTATTCAAATTAGACAGTAAATCGTTTACATCAGTACAGCAGGCAAACGGCTAAAATATTGTCAATATATCCATACCACTTCAAAGAAGTATAACAGATATTAGGTAAAATATCGTTTTTCAAAGAATCTCCATATACATGTTTGAGAGGAGTGGGATAAAGGCTGCCCATTGCCATATCAAATATTAGTCGGCAAAATTCACTATAGAATATAACTTCATAATCATTAAATGCACAACCCCAGTGAGGAAATATGACTCACAGGTAGAGGTAACTCATGATACTCAAAGTTGATAATACTGCCCAGGTAAAAGCCTTAATTACAGTCGTACTTAAGTTCCTAATTTTGTTATGACCTATGTGAATCATTTGGCAGCTCCCTTGCCTTTCGTTTTTTCTGCTAACATATGAACATTTTTTTTATTTTGTATTAGATCAGAAAAACTATTTATACAACGCCGTGCTTTAAATATTTCACTTGAACGAAAATGTTAAAACTTGTTTTCATTGTCTTGAAGGGATCTGGACAAATAGCAGAGAGAGAGAGAGAGAGAGAGATAGAGAGAGAGAGAGAGAGAGAGAGAGAGAGAGAGAGAATCTTTGCCATCAGTCCGCTTTTACGTGCACGTTTCCCTTGGCTAGAACTTTCCAACTATCTTGATTATGAGCGTGTTTGTGTGTTTG
This sequence comes from Macrobrachium rosenbergii, assembly GCF_040412425.1. Taxonomy (NCBI): domain Eukaryota; kingdom Metazoa; phylum Arthropoda; class Malacostraca; order Decapoda; family Palaemonidae; genus Macrobrachium; species Macrobrachium rosenbergii. The sequence goes on along the minus strand of NC_089785.1, from coordinate 8,801,596 downwards.
TGTGTGTGTGTAAAACTGGTGTTTGTACGTTCATGTGTATTCTTGTTTGCTTGCGTGAGAAAGAGAAGAAGAATTTGTATTTTTCCTTCTGAGGATGTAATTATAAACAGTTCCTTTGTGGTGAGAACTGTAATAACAAGAAATACGCCGGAAGCCGATATCAGAGGCACAAATCCCGCACAGAAATGTTTACACTTTCCGCCAGTTGAAAACTGTTGTCAGCACCGTTTTCATTTATTTTGCCTCTTTAGTTGCGATCTTACAAGAAACCGCTCTGAAGGGCTTTTGAAATGTCTTTTTCACTAAGTTTAATTAAATTTCGTTCGGGTACGGAGTGTCGCCTTGGTATTGCTGGTTATGGATAATGGTAGTTTTATAAACTCATTTTACTGTCAGTAGAAGCTTTACCTTCATTTGATGGTGTATTTGCAATAGATTGTGTCGGGAAATATCACTCAGACATTCCTAGAAATGATCGTTTCAGTTTGCCAGCTCAAGTGATTATTGTAAAGTAAAGAATAAAACAAAATTGAATTCTCTAATTATTATTTTTTTATTTATTTATTTATTTATTTTTTTAACAAAAATAAATAAATAAATAAAAAATAAATAATTAAATAAATAAAAATAAATAAATAAAAATAAGTAAATGAATAAAAATAAAGAAATAAATAAAATGAATAAATAAGAAAAATAAAATAAATATAAATAAAATAAATAAATAAAAAATAAATAAATAAATAAAATAGATAAATAAAAATAAATAAATAAAATAAATAAATAAAATAAATGAAAATGTACAAATAAAAATAAATAAAAAAGAAAAAATATATAAATAAAAATAAATAAAAATAAAAATAAATAACAAAATAAATAAATAAATAAAAATAAAAAAAGATAAATAAAAATATATATATATATATATGCATATATATACATACATATATATATATATATATATATATATATATATATATATATATATATATATATATATATATATATATATATATATATATATATATATATATATATATATATATTTATCAAGACACACGCGTATATCTTTTGAATATACCCGAATATTACGCGACAAAAACCTTGCAATATTGAATTCCCTATACTTTAGGTATAACTCACATCCAAGAGGAATTATATTTGATAATAACTCCTTCGTCCCCGGCAGGATTCGAAACGGTGCCTAGTTTATGAACAGTGAATGTCAGTGACTTAGGCCACCAGACTATCAAGATGGCTGGGTGGACGAAGTCACTGTTAAGAGTTTGATCTGTACGGCCTTCAGAGTTCATATTCATTAGTGATGCATTGAACTATCTCTCTCTCTCTCTCTCTGTTCTGCATACCCTTCACTGTCCCGCATTCCATTCCAGCTTCTTCACCTACTGACTCTAGACCCAACAGCAACGATCAAGGATCCTCTGACATCGCTTCGTCCTTGCTCTCACGAAATTAGATCCCCGGGCAAGAGAGGGATCCACTGGCAATTTTGTTTTACCTGCGACTGGAAATTTAATCAAGTTAATAACGCATATAGAAATATATATATATATATATATATATATATATATATATATATATATATATATATATATATATATATATATGCCATAGGGAAATGAAAAGCTACTGTAAATCCTTGCTGGTTTCTGGGTCTTCATTTATGAGCCATTAGGTGAGGTCTCATACATAGAGCTTAGTATAGAATTTTCAGTATATGTCTATGTCTATGTGTGTTATGTGTGTTAATATATATATATATATATATATATATATATATATATATATATATATATATATATATATATATATATATATATATATATATATATATATATATATATTTGTCTCTGTTATTTATCAAATACAATGCCACAGAAAGTCCCATTGATATCAGAACATTTGATCCTAAAAGTGAATTTTATATTGCGAGTGTTCCACACAAATCATGAGCTGGAACTGATGGCTTTTAAAGTATAATGAGGATATTGGAAGAGTACTACAGAGCAAGGCTAAAACTTCCAAAAGTCCGACATCACCTGGATTCAAGTGCTGTTGTGAAGACAAAAGTCTCTAAACGGGTAATGGGCGCTGTGTGAGGAAGTAGTGAAGATTATTTGAGAGCCTCCTCATGCTCTGTGTCGTGCCTTGTCTCAGGATCACTGATGTTTTACAATTTCATGTGATGAAA
>NC_089785.1:8779387-8794387 GCF_040412425.1 Macrobrachium rosenbergii | reverse complement strand
TTATTTTAACCATCAGGTCCTGAATGTTTTTGCTTAATTTTCTATAATTACATATATTGTTCCATCAAGTTGAGCTAAATCACACTTGCTTTGGGGGTCTCTGCCGCAACTTGTAATGATGTTGATGACTGAGTAAGGTACAGATTGTAGGGATGATGATGATCCTGCAAGAGGTCAGGACTAAGGGGGTGGGGTAGGGGTGAGTGGAACCTGTGAAACATATGAGGCCATAAGGAAATGGGTCAAAGGAGGCTAGTGTTTTGCACTAACTAATGAAAGACTAGATAGTTCATTGTCTGAGGGGAGGAAGAAATAGTTGACATTTTATTCAGAAATGTAGTTTTTGTTTTGAGAATATCCTGCAAGATAATGCAGTGTTGTTTAGAAAGGCAAATGCCCACGCAGCTAAAGTGCCAACATCATAACGGTGTCACTGGAATGTGGGTTTCCTGTGTTAGTTTCTACATTGTGTAGCGCCTGTTTTGAGTAGTGTCAGGAATATTTTGGGAACTGGAGAAGATGATAGTGGACCTAAACAAGTCTTCAGGATATTTTTGGTAAGGTTGGAGCAGGCACACATACTTGATTGTGATAATTCGGGTCCTGACGGAATTTTTCAAGGGGGAGGCAAGTGGTCGTAATTCGAGATTGGTGGCAACTTTGAGATTCGAGGGGATTTTGAGTTGTCTGCCGATATACATGTAGTTTTAGAATACTGATGAAGTTTATCACTTTTTTAACAATTGGTGCATTATTGAAGATAATCAAGGCCTCTTTAACATATAATTAGTCTGTTTTCAGCTCTCGCAAAAGACTATGGTATATTCTATAACTGTTGTTTCTTGGACTTTGGATTATGTTAAACTGAAATGTGGTAAAGTATGCTGCGTGCTTATAGGTGATGGCTGATCTTTGAGACAGAGTAGTTTTAGTGAATCCTGTGATTTGTGCGAGATTGAATAACCGTGTAACAAAGTTTGAAGATTTTTTGTCCTTTTGTAGAATATAAAAGATGAGTGTTTGGCTGCTGGCATAGGTTGAAATGTTAATCAACATGATATCTTTAAGAACTATTCTGCAGTTCAGTCATTTGGTAGTATATGGCCGATTTATAATTTGCTCCTGAAGTGGCAGTGATCAAAGGCTTTGTGAAATTATTTTATTTACAGAGACGTCAAGTGTTTGATAAAGGATGTGATGGATGCAAAGGGAAAATCTTTCCAAACCTCGGTTACCTATTTTGCTGTCTTTAGATGTTATATGTTACTCTGTATTTGTACCTCGATTACACATTAAGGTAGATGCCATGGTCTGTAGGCTTATGGGGGGCTGGAAAGTAAGTTCATCATTTGCATTCATTCAAGGTAAACTTCCAGTATGGAGTTATTTTCTGAAATATCTTTGTGACTTGGTTGTTAACAATGTATTGTCAAATACCGAGTACTGTAGAGCTTTGTTGGGCGGTTTTCCATTGGAGAAATTGCTTTCTATGAAATCTGTGTAGGCTTAGTAAATTATATATATATACATATATATATATATATATATATATATATATATATATATATATATATATATATATATATATATATATATATTATAATCTGTGAAATTTCTTATTGCCGACATTAATTTAAATATTTTTATATTTGTGTACTCAAGCAACTTAATAATTACGAATACTTTGCCGGTAATTTTTGTAACAAAAAAATTATATTTTAATTTGCCGTTTAAAGTCAGGTAGACTCAGGTAGAGAGAAGTCGTCCCTTAGAATCGGGATCCGTAAATCGGCCGCGTGAATGACGAGGATTGTGGAACGGAATAATGGCCGAGATTTGTCTCCTGGAGCAGCTCCTGGGAACCTCTCAGCTGTTTCCTTCCTGACACACCCTCAGAGAGAGAGAGAGAGAGAGAGAGAGAGAGAGAGAGAGAGAGAGAGAGAGAGAGAGAGAGAGAGGTGGGAAGGGGGAAGGGTCGGCTGAAAATACGTTCCACCTTTCTAAAGGATGGATATTTCAAGTTATATATATATATATATATATATATATATATATATATATATATGTATATATATATATATATATATATATATATATATATATATATATATAAATAAATATATAAGCACACTCACATCCACATTCTGGCACATTATATCCTCGCCCACAGCCGCAGAGAAACGAACGAATCAAAACTCAGTCCATTCAAATGTGATTAATCTCTCCTGGTCGGATCAGCCAATGAAGCGAGTCTCATTAACAAAAACTAGGTGTAAATCATGAAAAAAACGATGAAAGCTGATCAAATGAGAGTCTGATGTAACGATGAATAATGCGACTGAATTTGGTTATTTGTTAGATCTTTGCCTCTAATTTCGTTTTTGAGAGTTGTATCGACAGAGCCACTCTAATGACGCTGCGTTTTCGAAATGGATGAATTGGGCGTCATGGCGGTATATGGCAGTCATGCGTGAGTATGTCACAAAGCGGAATGTGCAATTTTTCCTGCTTGTTTTACTCATACGTAGATGGATTGCGGATCAAAGAATACATAGATAGAGTTAGATAGAATACTTTTGTTCATGACAGACAGTGTGTGTGCGTGGACACACGCCGCATTTCATCCTTCAGTTGTTGATACGTGATGATTGCCACATCATTTGCTTTGTATTTCTACAGAAAGGCTCAACAGTAAGCCGTCTACCACCTTCCACGCAAGCTGTGTTATCAAGTCCAATTTTCTCTCTTACATTACTCTTATGTACGTCCCGGATATTAGGGCTCTGATAATAGCTTTACGGTTTATTGCTCTACGGTTATTTTAGGCAGCAATTATTAGTGACCAGTTCTTTCAGAAGTTTCTGAAAAATCTTCTAATGACCTAGAATGTCTAAAATCCTTGGTTCTTCACCAGCTTCTGCAATTTTTCATAATTATTCCCAGTCCACAATTTCCCAGTTTTGATCAGTTCTGTGCCTCAAGCCGTACTGGCCAATTGACGCAAGTTATTTTACAAGCATTAATGTGAAACATTCTGCTTAAATGAATGACATAATAAATTATCATGAATATTATTATAATTCTTAATGACCCCAAAATGGCCGGCCATTATATGCCGGCCACAATAACTTCCACCCGCTATGCCTGGGGCACCACCATCGGGATCTGGTTGTCTTCTTCAGTCAGGTGGCTAAAGGATGGAACTGACTGCTGCTTCCTTTGACATCACTTTCTCTGGAGTATTTCATCATCTGTCTTCTCCGATCCTCCTTCAACTCTCCCTTTTAAGATCAGTGACATCGATCCTCAGCTTGAGCAGACTTATCAGAATCTGGTTCAGTTGACATTTTCAGCCTCTGGCCTCGATGGGAAGACAGTTCCTTGACTCTGGTTCATTCCTGAACTGTGTCTGACTCTCTCCTGTTGTCTGCTGGGATTTCAGTCCTTCGGATAAGTGTCCTTCAGTGGCTGCACTTTCGTGTTGCACGTGGTCAGCTGCTAACTTTGTTCTCTGTTCCTTCTAGGGCGTCGTTACTAGTCCTTGAAATCTAATGTCTGTGCAGAATTACTACTTTATGCTGATCAACATGCTCGGGGTTTCTTTTGATCAACATGCTCCGTTCCTTTTGATCAGCATGATCGGTTCCATAAAAGCTCTGAAGTAAACTCTTTCCCTTTCCCGTTTCTTACCTCCGACGGGAAGCTAACTCAAATGAAGTCTCCTAATTGTGGTTCTGCTAATTATTCAGATTTTGTGTTCGCTGGGCCCTACATCTAATATAAATTATCATCACCCAGTCTCTATCGAGGTTATTCTGGGTAAAACTGTTCTAGGTAAATAATCTTGTACAAGAGATAGCTTAATCAGAGGGCAAAACGAATCACATAACAATTACGTTTAATGGTACATTTTTTCTTATTTTTTATTACCTTGCAGAATTAAATCGCAGTATGCAATATATAGCGTAGAATTTTATAAGTGAGCAGTTAACATTTGCCCTCAGGAATATAGAATTATGGAGAACTAACTATCGGCAAAGTTTTCATCGAGAGGATGAGGACAATACTGGAATAACTTTTTAAAATCATTTTCAAGTCGCACGCTGCCCAGGCACTCTGAATATTCATTATTTCCTTCTTCTTCTCCCAAGAGGTAAGACGGGATGGGATATTTTTGTTTTAATTTTTTCTCTTAACATCACTTGCTTCCTGATAGAGAGGAAATGATTACAGTCGTTAAGACAATTTCATGTACTTTCTTGTAGATAATTATTCAACTTGAATCATCAAGACCAAAAATTCACCAAGTTATCTAATTACAGTGTCACTCTAACATTTGCTGTACAAGATAATAGTTATTGGTCGGGTTTGTGAGTATTGTTTATGTGTATAAAGCACTCGTGATGACAAAATCAGTAGTAAACACAATTCTCACTTTATATTTGTAGATCGATAGATAGAGAGATAAATTTTAAAGTAGAGGACGCAAAGGAGGTGAAGCACGACTTCCTGTATTCTGGCCAACATTTCAAAATCATGACATCGTCGTCAGGAACACAGAAAAATTACGGCACTTAAAATTGGTGAAATTGAATCAGTAAAAACAGCAGTAAAATGCAATCATATTAAATTTATAATCAAACAGTAGAAACATCTGGCTAAAACCCGACAAAGCCTCAAAGTATGGTTGTTGAGTAACAGAAATAAGCAGAAAGAAGGTCTATTTGTAGCTGTAAGCGGAGTGTCGGAAGAAGACTGAATGTCCATCTATGATGGAACCAGTTGTTTGATAGTTGAAAGTCTTGTGAATATAGAGAGATTTCATTGGCAGCTTGTTCTGTTTCTTAGTCATCCAAAGAACGCATAAGGTTGGGAAAGGGTCTTTGGAAAAGCTTTTCAGTTGCTGTCAGATTACTAAGAACCCTTAGGATTAAGACAATGAGTGCTTGTACAGCCTGTGATGATGAAGAAAATTATCACTATTCATGCAAAGTAAAGAGTCGTAGAAACAAAGATTATGGACTTCTGGACGAACCAATATTTGACGTACAGAATGCTGACTTACCAGGTTTTTTAAATCCCTTAGGGACAGAAATATAATTAAAGAGCGTAGTGATTCGGATCTTTTCTCATTTGGCTTGTCTGATGGAGTACTAGATCGTTACCGAAAGTGAATAAGTAGGAAAACCCATTTAGACCAATTTTGGCTTCTTGCAACACACCTAGCGGTATTTCATTTAAAGTCTTGAGTCCCATTGTTGGAAATTTTATCCGAAAACGAACAGAAGCTTTCCAACTCCTCTGTGTTTCCAAAGAGATGTCACGGAGGACCTCGACGTGCTTCTGGTGAGCCTTGATGCTGTCTCTCATTTTGTAGAGCTAGTTAGTTATTTCGATCAAGGCTTTGATAATCGAGATAATTATGATAAACTGCTAAACTTTGCTGTGGTGGACGGAGGCATTTTTGGTTCGATGTGAAGCATATAAGCAGATCAGTGGGCCGTCTTGATCTCCTGGTCTGATTTAAATCTTTTATCGCAGTATTGTGCGTCTATTCCAATCACTCCACGTCCATCACTGCAAAACACACAAAGCAGTCTGCTACTTATTCAAACGAGGTGCTACTTGATACTCAAGAGTCACACATTCCATCCAACAACATCCAACAGGAGAGAGAGAGAGAGAGAGAGAGAGAGAGAGAGAGAGAGAGAGAGAGTAGAGGAGGTGTTAGGGAGGAGAGAGAGAGAGAAAGTAGAGGAGGTGTTGGGAGGAGAGAGAGAGAGGGGGTGTTGTTAGGGAGGGAGAAAGAGGTAAAGAGTGAGGTAGAGATAGAGAGAGAAAGAGGGAGAGTTTATTGGTTGTCATTCAGTTTTCCCGGGCAGAGCCAGGGTGGCTGGGCTGGTTTTATAATAAAGCAGCATAATTTCACTTGTGTCACGAGCATTTAAATGGCCTTTCTCTCTTGTCGGACTGACTTTCTCTTTTCATAATGAGCATGACTCTCCTAAACGTTATTTTCAAAACAGCTGCCACCCTAAACTCTTTAATTTTTTTTTTTTTTTTTTTTTTTTTAGAAATTCTCGAAAAATTCCTAAATAAGAAACTTCAGCTGGAAATTCCTGCGCCTCCAGAACTTTAAAATTGATTTTCACTCCTCTCTGCTTTTTACAGATAATGACAGTGTTGTCACTTCATTAATTATTAATATAAGAAATGCTTCACTGGTGTTCATTCTAAGTTATTTTAGAATCCGAGATTCTCTCTCTCTCTCTCTCTCTCTCTCTCTCTCTCTCTCTCTCTCTCTCTCTCTCTCTCTCTCTCTCTCTCTCTGGACATACGCCCATACAGGAAATGAGCATTTTGCTAGCAGGAAACGTGCGTGAACTTGGAGCAGGTAGTCACGATTGGGATTGTCGTCTGCAAAGAAAAAGCTTTAATGACCCTGAAACCAAAGGCTTCGCAGATCAAGCGGGGAATCCCCAACTTGGGGTGGACACGTCTAGAAATCTAGACGAGTAAATCCTGGGAGAATTAGGTACGATATTTGAGACTCATTTCCAGGTAGACCAGATGACTCCTGATTGACTGAATCAGAAAAAGGAAGGCGTTGCCTTTCGTAAGGCTGATTAAGGGAGTGCCCCTGTGCGCAACGCAAAACACAAATTGTTGAAATTGCAAGTGCAAAATGATTAGGGAATTACAGACTATGAAAACTTAATTCCGTTTAATCATGGTGAGAGAATTAAGTAATGAGATTAATTCCAGTCACATTACGATTTCTAGAAATGTTTATCATTCACATTTTGGAGTTGTTCGTTACGTCTGAAATGAATTTGACTTCGTTAAGATGACGGAACTAAAGGAAACTCACGGTTTTAGTGGAATCTGTTCAGTTATAATGACGTTTGGTCTCGCATTTCTCTTTGCAGGAAAGTCTGTTGACGTTAGAAATCTGGAAGGATGACAAACTGTGTTGTAAATGCTGTACGGCTGAAAATGGTTGCATATGGCGTCCAAACTGGCAAACATGTCGTAAACGCACGTCGGCAACTCATCGGCCACATGTCACAGCTAGGTTGAATACAAGCCAACGACTTATGAGGAGTTCTATTTGGTTTCTGTGAATGACACCTATAGAAAACCAAGTGTATATATAGATATACGTCTATTGAAATAGATTATTCCTCTCCCCTTAATCAGCAAGTTATTTGCAGCACAAAAACAAATCAATTATACCTCTTTTTTTTTTTCTTTCAAACTCTTCCATTCCTTCATTGCCCGCTACTTCCACCTATTTCATTGTGGTTACCACCTGTAGCATTCATTTGGTCAGAATCATTATTGTGAAACCTAACATCTTTTGACCTAAAAAGGTAAACTGCTGACAGATGTTAAAAAGTAATTATTCAAGTCGTGGAAAATTATGATCATAAAAAGCTGGACAATTTATGTACGTTGAAAGCGCAATAAAAATTTTTACAATAATTAGTAATGTGATAGAGCAAAATGATTGCATACCCTCTCCATAACGACTCTGCAAATAATAAAATATTTAATTTAAACGGCTAAACGATTAGTGGGACGTAAAATCTGTCATTAAATTAGCTGAACCGGAAAGTTTTAAGCTAATTAGTATGATGAGCCATAATGTGAGTCGAATTATCTCTTATCAAATTGGCATTTAAATTATGAGTTATAACTATTTTTTTGCTCAAATTTATAATGGGGTAATAGCTACATTTCATTCTGTAATCCTGTATAGTTACTGAGTTATAAAATATTTTTGTTCGTTTGTCCCAATAAAGCAAAGTCTACAGCCCCCCCTGCGAATTGAAAAGCGATAGTCTTCTCATAACATATTGAGGAAAAGGAGCTTGTATGTAAGATCACCACTGATTCTCAACGTACCATACCTGGTGTTGTCTCGTGGGGAATTGGTGATGAGGAGGAGAAGACGTAAATAATAAAGTCACAGATTCTAGTAATAGGATGTTTGAAAATGGACAGAGGAAGCCACAATACACAATCGAACTTCAAAGAGAAGAAAACTTTAGGAAGAGCAGACTAAATGGGGCTCAACTCAGTGAAGCTGTGTTAACAGTCCCTAAATGTTATAGGAATCAATTGAAAAAGAGACTTGGGCTGTGTATAATTTATTTCGTTATCTCCAGAGGTGAATTTGAATTTTATCTTTCACAAAGGCATTTACAAAGTTGAAAAAATGGTTGGTGATATGTTACGGATCACAGTTATTTTGCAGTGGTGCCCTCATGAATCAACAAAGTGGCCAAAAGAAATATGTGTATCTATGTATATACATATATAGATTATATATATATATATATATATATATATATATATATATATATATATATATATATAATATATATATATATCTGTGTGTGCGTATTTGGCGAAGTCGTTTCCTTAAAACATTTAATATTTCATTAAATACTCATAAGAAGATATTTAATTCTGTATTAAGTGTATGTTTATGTTATATACATATTAAATACCTGTTTCTTAACATTTTAAAAATTACCAAATACTTGAACGCACAGTCCATCAGTGAGAAGTATCAAAATAGAAACAAACATAAAACCTCAAGAGGGGCATAATGCAATGCTCGCTTACAATGAGAGTTTCTCCTCAGTGTTGTAGGAGGGTAGTGCCCTCAATGTACCTCACACGGTGCGCTGTAGGGATGGTTCAAGGTTCTTTGTAGTGTCCCTTCGGCCCTAGCTGCAACCCCTTTCATTCTCTCTACTCCGTTTATAATATCTTTCTTACATCTTACTTTCCACCTTGTCCTAGCAATTGCCACCTTCTCCTCCAGTTACACCTTTCAGACCTTCTTTACTTTTAATTTCCTTCTCAGCGTTAAATGACCTCATAGGTCCCAGCGCCTAGGGTTTTGGCCTAAATATTATATTGCATTGCCTTCTCCTCAATCAAATCGTTCGCGCGCAAGCCGGTATGACGTCACAATCGCACCACGCCGTAACAATCTAACCCTGTTGTTACAGCTTCAGTTGGTCAGTTGTGTGTGACGGCGTAACCTTGACTTTGCGAAGTGTGTTTGTTATGTTTTCTCTGGTGTTAAAATCCTGGGGGACTTTTGTATTTCTGAAGCTTTCAGATATTTTAAATGTGATGGACATTACGAGTATCTTGGAACAGGACACGAGGTTAATCATGGAACTGCGAGAAGACTCGTTTTCAAGAAGAAACTAATTGAGAAAATAAAAATTATAAGGAATAGTTGCCGGTGTTCACACTCCCAGGACTTTCAAAAGCGCTTCAAGATAAAAAAAATAACAAAGTACATGCGAGTCATCTTGTAATCAAAACCCCACCCAATGTTTAACGGCCTTCTTTACTCACTTCAAACCGGTTTTGATCATCGGCACACTTTGACGCTGGCTCTCTATAGCCTAGCCATGAGAAATCTATCGTAACTCCAAGAGGTTGCAGAGCCGATAGGAAAACATCCAGACAGTTCGTGAAGACGATTTCCACATTATTCTTAGCAAAGAACTCCAGGTTTTTATTCCCAAAACACTTAACACGTCTGTCGAACAGACGAAATGTCTGCAATGAAGAATGTCCCTTCGCTAAACGTCCTTTCGAGAAAATGCTTTGGGAAATGTGTCTGTTTACGAAAAAGGGTTATGAATAAAATGGTCAAAGAGAAATTGACGGATAAAAGTGAGGGTTATAGAGAGAATAGACGGGGAATCCGAGTAGTGACATAAGAAACTGTCCTTGGAGGGAGGACATATACCAGGTGATCGAGCAATTGTGGATCCGGAAAGAAAGGTGTAAATAAAGAGACGCTTTTGAAGAGAATAGAGACATGTGTCGAGGGAGTGAGAATTGAGAATGGTTACTGAATGAAGAATACGGAAGAGAAAAACCAGCCTGAATGATGCAAGGGGGGAAGGAAGGAAGGAATAAGTGTGAGAATGTTTGTGATATCACTGTGTAGTGTTTAAGGAGAACAGTTTGAAGGTTCGAGCACAGGGAAAAGTTACTAGTTGATGGGAATACAGCTGAAATGCTAACGGAAGGTGGGGGTGATTATGTACTTGTGTGGCTAACTGGGAAGTGTAAGGTATCTCTTATTGAGGGAATGGTTCTGAAGGAATGGGTAAAAGGAGTAACTGCTCCGTTGTGTTGGGGATAGGTAATCAAGGCTAATGCTTGAAACAGAGAAACAAAATTGATAATTAAGACTAAAAACGGAAATGAATGGAAGAAATACCAGCCCTGAAAAAAAATGTCGATATAAATAATTGACGACGGTCATGACAAAGAGAAATGAATACTTGCCGAGAGGCCTGGTAGTTAATAAAGAAATAATAGGACCAAGTTATGACTGGTGGAGATAACCACATAAAGGATATATAGTATACGCAAAAGTGGAAAGATTTGAGACCGAGCTAGAAAGTTTGAAAGGAGGAAGAAATAGAAGTATGATGAAAAAATATTCGAAACGGTGATCACGTCAGTTTACTGTCATATTGTTAATGCTTCACTATTGGGTGTTTAATCTTCATAATTCTTCTTGGTGGTTTATTTTGAATGATGGTGTTTAATCTTCATAATTCTTCTTGGTGGTTTATTTTGAATGATGGTGTTTCACAAGTAAAAACTCTTGCTACTTCATTTAATGGCAAGGTTATGAAGTCCATGAAATTTAAGTATATGATGGAATATTATAATAAGCTAGCTTTTGTACTTTCAGTCATTACTGCTCTGCCCATCGGCCATGCATGGCAAATGTTCTCCTCCTGTAAAATGATTTCCTCTATCATAAGGACCAGATTCATTCGTACAATGTCTTTCTAAATTACCACAGAGAAAGTAGTCTCATTGTCATCAAAAGTAAAGTAAGTAAACTAAAGTTACGTCTAAATAATTGTCGTATTTTATAAGTAGGATGAGACTGGTTTTTGTTTGGGATCATAGAAAGCCAAATCGAACTTTCTCGTCACTTCGACCAGGCCTGGAAAGCGTCCTGGTTTGATGCTCTTTCCTCAGCACTCCTCTTCTTCTTTCCACTCGAGTTCGTATTTCACTCTAATGATGTCTATTGTGGCTGTTGATGGCTGTTCATTATCTGTGACAGGTGTCGTGCAGTGGGATGTATCGGAACAATTAATCTCCTGAATTCCTGTCGACTCCTGAAACGAAGCCTCGAGTTCAAGCGTTGCAATTAGAGGACGATTGCAAAGACTAAAGGTCATTTTTTCCCTTGCAAAACAGTTAATTTTCCCAATTAAAGTACATTAAAACTAGCAATAGAAATGTGTCAAAGGCGTATAGTTTCTTTGTTTAAAGTCATATATTAGGTAAAAATCACACGTGAAGTCTATAATTCGGTAATCTTGGGAGACGAGAGAAAAGGAAGGATTTTTGGTATCTAAATCTTTCAAAAGTCATAGGTTACAAGCATCTACTTTGTAAAAACATTATTATTATTATTATTATTATTATTATTATTATTATTATTATTATTATTATTATTATTATTATTATTATTATTATTATTATTATTATTATTATTATTATTATTATTATTATTACGGAAGAAATACATCCCCATTTATACATTTGCAATGTTCTACAACTGTCAGAATGAAAACCACAGCTTAGCAGGCTCTAAGACGTCCCAAGCTTTACAATGTTCACTTCTCGCGGTTGTGTGACATCACAATTTTGTGTAATTGTGGATTTTCTCTCTCCTCCGGAATTTAGGTAATTCATAAAAGCTGTTCCAAGAGCAGTTTCTTATCTCGGTACAATATAACCACACTCTTTCATTTGGTTTATAAAACACAAACTGAAATAGGATCTAAAACTTTACCTACTACACTAGTTTATCTGTCATCATTTCCAAACTCATTGTAGAACATTTTTATATTTTTACCAGAGATACATTCGGGCAGAGAAACATTGCATATTCTGTTATCTGAGAGTTATTTGCAGGCACAAATTTGACGCGGCAGTTTGAAACGAAAATATTTTATATGTTGTACCATATTACATTTTGATTGTTACACGTAACGACACAGCTAATTCAACTCGCAACCTGAATTAGGAGATAATGAAATTCATTGCTAAATGCAGGTGTGGGCAATCAATTCTTGCTTTGCTTCAGTAAGTTAGGTGATAAGATTTTTTTTTACATGTTGTATAAAGCATTGTTCTATACTTGTGAAATGTGCAGTGCCTCTCGCATTTTTTTCGAAATGAGATCTGTCATCTTTTCCCGAGCAAATGTTACAATGGTCAATCTCTGCTGTCTCGCCAACTTTGATTGGAATTACCACCTTCTCCATTTCTAGGCATTCAGTAGAAACCTTCTTCAAACATAGGAGGAAATAATGAAGATAAAAGACTTTGTGGACATTTTAGTACAGAATACGACAATGAACATTTTCCTGAACAGGACCAAATTCTGAAAGGTCGGATGGGATGAAAAGATGAATTTTGGCAGAAATGATTTTGCAAATGGCTGGATGGATTTCCTGCGATATTTCAGGAACATGAATGATAAAAATGAGTCAGCCGTAAATGTTGATGAATGAATCATTAATAGCATTCATAAATATGTCCTTTAATAAGCGCAAGGCAATTAAAGCAAGAGTTCCCGTTTGAAATATGTTAAAAGTGATTTACGATAGACGTTTGTTGTTTATCAATTATTTTTAGTACAAAACATACGTGGTATTCTAAATGTTCAGAAGAATGACATTAATTCAAAATAGGTTTCATAAAAGTCGCAAAATATTATTGATTAAAATCTAGATTACTATAAGCAATCCATCTAGATTAACAACCAAATAGAACACTTAATAATTCCCTGAATCTCGGTCTCGCCTCAGCATGGACACGCAAATTCATAATCCCTGGACTTGAGGATTCCCAACCGATTAGATCATTAAGGTCATTCAAAGGTTGCGTAACTATTAGTTTGGCAATGATTTAATTCCCTGTGAATTAGGTAGCCAAATTCCATACGGGCTAACGTGATTATAATAGGTATATTTTAAGCTGTTTATTGATATAGGCGAATGGAATTGAATCCCATTCTGCTTACTAATATGGATGAAGTATACTGAAGGTCGGTCAACGTGTTAGGACGGTAATGAATATGAAAGCATGTTTTTGTGGAGAATGTTATGGTCCATGATTAGCTTTTGACCGTTAGGCGGGACAGAGATTGACTTGCATTGTAACTGACAATAATAACTTGGTCGCATTGCTCACATACGAAGGAAGTGTCGAACAGGAACAGCACTGTCGGAGCTTTCACTTATTCAGTGAACAAACCTAAAACTTGCGTTCCCGGTTGGGTGTTATAAATTTTACTAATATTTATTTTTGAAAATGATTAAACGAAAATAACTTTATTTGGTATTTGTCGTATATTAAACTGCATTATTCTTTACTTCATAAATATTTTTTATTTAGGGATGGATTGAAATTCTATTCATTTCATTCTATTTATTTGTTAAATACTTTACTACATTTATGAAAAATAAGCACAGCAGCCCATCTGTACACAGTACATCAAATATAGTTTCATATGTAATTTATACAGTAATAGATAATTTCCGATACACAATGCTTCCCCAATAGGCTGAAATAGACAGATACATTCTCTCTCTCTCTCTCTCTCTCTCTCTCTCTCTCTCTCTCTCTCTCTCTCTCTCTCTCTCTCTCTCTCTCTCATGCAAATTCCGAATATAATGACTCAGAAAGGGCAATTGTGTGAAATTCTTTAAAACATGGAACTAAACATAATGGCACTTTACAGTCAGGGCACCAGTTACGCTTAGCCGGTCGTTTAGTCGTGTGCTTGCAAACTTAGCAAGCACGTTGTGCTCACCGGTTTTTTTCAGTGAAAGGCAAAAACTCTCGGAAATGTAGTCACCGACTCTCATCGAATTTCTCTCAACCGATGGGCGTCCTCCTCCACCATTATTTGTTCTTTCACTGGCAGAGTCTGTGAGCATCCGTCTGATGGCAGTCAATCAAGGCTTATGACCTGTGTTTACTAGGTATGTGTTATTAAAAGCATGAAGTGAGCACACATCAAGGAGGCAAAAGAAGAGGTTCCTGTACCACTTCACGCTTTTCCTTTCAGTCTGAGCAATACCAGTTTGCAGATCACTCTTGTCCACCATTCTCACGTTGATGTCGTAATCGGCTGCTGCAGCA
Source organism: Macrobrachium rosenbergii (assembly GCF_040412425.1). NCBI lineage: Eukaryota > Metazoa > Arthropoda > Malacostraca > Decapoda > Palaemonidae > Macrobrachium > Macrobrachium rosenbergii. Next base: position 8,780,158 of record NC_089785.1, on the reverse strand, counting down.
AGTTTTAGTTTAGCCTCGTCAGTAACAGGATCTTTTGTGCCGCTGTCGGCCATTTCGTTTGAGTTGGTCGTGGTGCACTTTATCACATCTCTTTTATCGTGCCGTTGCACACAAAGTACATCATCCAGACGAGAAAATATTATAATTTTAGAATCTAGCTTAGTATGTCGTAGTTTTAGCGTTGTACTGGTGTGGAATAGCTTGGACTTGCTTGTGCTAACAATTTTAATGCAGAAAAGCTGTTATTATGGCGGGAAAGGGTAAACGTACTATATATCCGTGAATGGTCTTTGTGACGAAAAGTAGCTGACCTGGTATAAACGTGAATAGTCTAAGATGGGTGAAACTGACACTGATCTCACTTCAAAGGAAGCCAGATACACATCCGGCACTCCCAATTCTACAGTGGCCTTTATTTTCGGTACTTTTCACTAAAATAGGTGTTAGCTAATTTGGTAGTTATCTTTTTTTTATACAACCTAGTTTTTAAGGTCACAGGACAGTTCAAACATATTTTAGGCTTTCCTCTTTCAGTATCTCAGTTGTTATGGTAGATGGAGCCGTCTGGTCTTCAGAATCTCTGGCAGGAAGTTTGCACCTACAGTAAGTGCTGAGGTCTTGATGGCAACTTCAAAATCCTTTGCTCCTCAGCTCTTCCTAAAGGCTATTATTCTTAGTCACCTCTCTTACCGATTCATAGTATTTTATTACCTAATCATAGTATTTGGGCAGACAAAGCGTTTATTATGGATCAAAGCTTCTAAATGAATT